>NC_134827.1:66490771-66599143 GCF_004210375.1 Tachypleus tridentatus | reverse complement strand
AGTCCACATATAGAGTGTTTTCTTATTAGAACAACAGTTTAAAATCATTTTATGTTTTGTGAATCTCACTGACATCAATAAATCTTTGTTTTCTGTATTTTTATATCAAGCGGTATTTTTTTGCTTTTTTCAAAATCTTCCTGTTTTTTAATCACATTCGTCTGCAGTTTAAGGTAACTTGTAAAACAGAAATTACTTTTTCCAGTATTTAATTCAAAATATTATGAGAACAATTAATTATTTTAATATGAAACCGTAATTATTAATTTTCTAAAAATATATGCTAAGGGGAAGCTTGTCAAAAACCTTTTCGTGTCACATATTAACAAATTAACAGAAAGTGAATAAATAATGGATAACAGATCAATACACTTAGAGTCCACACCAAAACCTATTACACTTATAAATACGAAATTATCATACTAATAATGAAAAGATTAGCAAGGTTATAATTAACATCACAATTTGTGTTATGTTGACAAAAATTAGGTTGAAGCACAAACTGGCAACGCAATAAAAATCGTGACACGCATCACATCATTGGAAAATAATATACCATTAAAATAATAAAATGTCTGACTGTTGTTAAGCACAAAGCTACAGAACAGGTTAGACATGCTCTTCCCACCACGGCTATTGAAACCCAAATTTTAACGTCGTAAACCTGTATCCTCATCGCTGAGCTGGTGGGGATAACAAAATGCTTTTATATAGAATATAAAAATATTAAAGTTACACAAGGTACAGACTATCATTAAATGTACCGACATTAGCTGAAAAAAGTACAAATACAATCGTCAGAATACGAACAATTACATTGTTTTGAACAGTATGGGAAGTCATCGAAATAATCAAATACGTAACTACCACCATCTACAGGATAAAAATAAAATCATAAAATATCGGTGTATACTTTTACACTCCTTTAAATTCTACTCTTATTAATCCTGTAATTTGTTATCACGTTAATTTACAAAACCTTCAAAATGGACCAAAAACGTATAGCTTTATATAATAATTTATGCAACCTCACATTTTTTATTTATCTTTTTAGTTTCAAGTAATTAACACATGAAATACAGTCATGTGAAAAAGTTAGTACACCCTATGAAAGTCTGTGTATTTTTGTAACATATTTTGGATATATAGATATTTAATCTCAATTGTAACAATACTAAGAGATTATAGGAATATAACTAAACAATTAAAACTGAAGAAAATACTTTTCAAGATCTTCTGTAAATGTAATTCTACAAAACTGCATATTCTAACTGAGGAAAAAGTTAGGACACCATCACATTTATACCCACTTAAAATGGCTCACCCCACACAGAGGTGTATCACACCAGGTGCACATGATTAGAAGAACGTTACTCAGCATTTTGAATGAGGCTTGCCCTATTTAAACCTCAGACATTTAGTTTGGTGTGCTCCTGACTGTTGAAGTGAGTGAACACCATGGTGAGAGAAAAGAGCTGTTTGAGGCCCTCAGAAAAAAAATAGCTTATGAGTCTAGGGGTTGAAAAGATCCCAAAAGATTTTGAAATCAGTCATTCCACTGTCCGGAAAATAGTCAACAAGTGGAGGGCTTTCAAAACAACCACATGCTCAGGTCTGGTCGTCCAAGCAAGTTCACCTGAGAGCAGACCGCAAAATGCTAAAAGAGGTCTCTAAACACCCTAACATGTCATCACGGGACCTACAGCATGTTCTGGCTACTGTTGATGTGAAAGTGCATGCCTCTACAATCAGAAAGAGACTGTATAAGTTTAACTTGCATAGGAGATGTGCAAGGAGGAACTTTGCTCTCTAAGAGAAACATCAAGGCAAGACTGAAGTTTGCATGAGAGAATGTAGACAAAGACCAGGGCTTCTGGATTAATGTTCTTTGGACAAATGAGTCCAAAATTAAATTATTTGGACACAAGAACAGAGGACATGTTTGGTGTAAACCAAATATAGCATTCCAGGAAAAGAACCTCATACCAACTATGAAGCATGGAGGTGGAAGTGTCATGGTTTGGGGCTGCTTTGCTGCAGCAGGACCTGGACAGCTCACAATCATAGAGTCCACCATGATGTGTATCAGAGGGTGCTTGAGGATTATGTGAATCCATCTGTAATAAAATTAAAACTGAAGCAGAACTGGACCCTGCAGCACGACAGTGACCCAAAACATACCAGTAAATCCACCAAGGACTGACTGAAAACTAAGAAATGGAGAATCCTGGAACAGCCGAGTCAAAGCCAAGATCTTAATCCATTGAGATGCTGTGAGGTGACTTGAAACGGGCTGTATATGCAAGTAACCCCTCAAACATCTCACAGCTGACAGAATTCGGCATTGAGAAGTGGGGCAAACTTTCTTCAGACCGATGTCAGAGACTGGTAGATGGCTACAAGAAGCGTCTCACTGCAGTTATTTCAGCCAAAAGGGGTAACACTAGCTATTAGGGGATAGGGTGTCCTAACTTTTTTCTGTTAGAATATGCATTTTTGTAGAATTACATTTACAGAAGATCTTGAAAAGTCTTTTCTTCAGTTTTAATTGTTTAGTTATATTTTCATAATTTCTCAGTGTTGTTAAAATTGAGATTAAATATCTATGTATCCAAAAATGTTACAAAAATACACAGGCTTTCATATGGTGTCCTAACTTTTTCACATGACTGTACATTAAAATATGGAAACATAAAAAAATGTCATTTTTCATTATATGAGTTATTTTCGTCATGAAAGTGATGGGAAATGGACAAAAATATTATACAAAACAGATAATTACATAAAAAGCGGAATTGTCGAAAGTTTATTAATCGAAATCCTGAATAATATCAATAGTATTATATGTTATTCAATCAATAATGTATGTTATATTACTATTAATTACTTCCTGCTAGCGATTCACAAGCTTCTGAATGCCACTTCTTTAAAATTCTTGGGGTTTAGAGGAAAAAATGTAGAGAGGGTAGTTTTGACACTTTCATGTGCTCCAAGCTTTCTGGGCCTGGCATGGCCAGGTAGCTTAACGTGCTCGAATCGTAATCCGAGGGTCGCGGGTTTGCATCCCCGTCGCGCCAAACATGCTCGCCCTTTCAGCCGTGGGGGCGTTATAATGTGACGGTCAGTCCCACTATTCGTTGGTAAAAGAGTAGTCCAAGAGTTGGCAGTGGGTGGTGATGACTAGCTGCCTTCTCTCTAGTTTTACACTGCCAAATTAGGGACGGATAGCGCATATAGGGTTCGGCATGGCCAAGCGTGTTAAGGCGTGCGACTGGTAATCTGGGGGTCGCGGGTTTGCATCCCCGTCGCGCCAAACATGCTCGCCCTTTCAGCCGTGGGGGCGTTATAATGTGTCGGTCAATCCCACTATTCGTTGGTAAAAGAGTAGCCCATGAGTTGGCGGTGGGTGGTAATGACTAGCTGCCTTCCCTGTAGTTAAATTATGGACGGCTAACACAGATAGCCTTCGAGTAGCTTTGTGCGAAAATCAAAAACAAACAAACAAACAAGCGCAGATAGACCTTGTATAGCTTTGCGCGAAATTCAAAAACAAACAAACAAGCTCTTTTCCATCAAGATAGTTCTGCAAACTTCGGAATAGATGATAATCAGATGGGGCAAGGTCTGGATAATAAGGAGGATCTGGAAGTTTTTCCCAGTCTAGCTCTTTAATCTTTGCAGATGTGATCCTTGCTGTATGGGGTCCTGGTGTAACACAACACCTCTACGACTGATCAAAGCAGACCTCTTTTCTTTCAGTGCAGCATTCAAGCACTCTAACAGTTGACAACAGAAATCGGTGTAATTGTTACATTGAGTAGCAGCAACTCAAAGTGAATCACACCAACAATATCCCACCAAACGCTTAACAATACTTTCCTAGGGTGGAGGTCCATTTTGGCTGTGCTTTAGCAGTTTACCTGCACTGACCCATTGTTTGCAGCACTTAGCATTTTAGGGCCTGGCATAGTTTAGCGCGTATGGCGTGCGACTCGAAATCCGAGGGTCGCAGGTTCGCGCCCGCGTCGCGCCAAACATGCTCGCCCTCCCAGCCGTGTGGGCGTTATAATGTGACGGTCAATCCCACTATTTGTTGGTAAAAGGGTAGCCAAGAGTTGGCGGTGGGTGGTGATGACTAGCTGCCTTCCCTCTAGTCTTACACTGCTAAATTAGGAAGGCTCGGTGCAGTGGGCTAACAACCTGCCCACTTAATTACTTGTTGAAGAATCCGCAAGCGATTGCGGCCCTATGTTCCTAGATGGAATCTAATGGTGATAACTAACTAACTAACTTAACATTTTTATAAGATATCCATTTTTCAATCCAGTCACTAACCTGTCTAAAAAAGGTGATATATGTTCACGAGAGTCTACTGTTGCTCTAAGGTTAGCTTCTGTCAAATCATGAAGGACCCATTTTCCAAGTTTTGACATCTTTTCAATCTGTCGCAGATGACGATGAACTATTAACTTGGTTGAATTAAGCTTTTTGCTAGTTCTTCAGCTGTTACAGCACAATCTTCATCAAGTCATCATTAAACTCAACAGAACGACCTGAACGTGGCGCATCACTTAAGCTGTAGTCACCTGATCTGAACTTCTGAAACCACCTTCGACATTTTCTTTCATTGAGAAACTCTGCACCATAAACACCTTGAATACTTTGTGTAGTTTCTGCTGCACTATTGCCTTTTGAGATCATTTTAGACATTTTCATGATCTTAAGGACATTAAGGACATATTATTAAGAAAATTCGAAATTTCTGAATCACGTAGGCGTTTTTGACCAGTTTATTTGCAGAAAGAAACCGTGAAACTCAAGGGGACGTTGAAAAGTGTCAAAAATAGTTTCTATAATGTTAAGACTCCTGAAAATGTATTGCCTTTACTGCAATTTTCACTATCCAGGCTACTTTATCAATTGATGGAAATTGTTAGGATCATGATACTACAACTTTTCTGCTAACTTGGCGCTTATGGTCATATAATAAATTTAGAATCAGAGGAATCATAAAGAGAAGTGAGTGACATAATCCACTCTAACAAAAAGAACATTTCGTGATGACAAGAAATTCACTTGAAGTAAACATGTAGTCTCAAGACAGCTGGTATGGGTGTTTACATTTTATTTTAATTAAAGTTTTAATACCCATACCAGTCTTTGTGAGAAAAGAACATTTGTTATCACTGGTGTTTGAGACACTTTAATAGTATGTAGTATATTCTGCTATTACAGTCTTACCATTATATGTATTCAAAGTGTTATTTTACAAATTCAGTTTTAATTAATGTTAAAACTTTTTTTATTAATATGTGAATAACTATAAATTCATTAATAATAATTAAATGATCAAAATATTATTCCAGGCGACACTGTACTTCCTGTGACGTTAAAGTACCAGTTTTCTGCCGCGTAGACGAGGAAGTTACGTTTGATGCAAATTGTGTTACTACGGTTTTGATCATGGTAGGTTTAAATACATTTGGAACGTAGAAGGTATTTTTTTTAGATATTTAAAACGCTGTGTGTTAACGTGAAAGCATACATATATATACCTGCATTTGCTAATCTAGTTTACTGACATGCAGTGTGAATATTTTGTTTTATCGTCATAATTTATTGAAATGTAGTGTCTGCGGTACTTAGGTCAAATAGTATAGCTAGAACTATTAGTATTAATACCCGCTCAGTAATAGAAGTGAGTAGAATGTAGAAGTAGAAAAACTGAATTTGGTAACCAAAAGTTGAGAACTTGCATGTTGTTTTATTTCATTTAATTTTAAACTCCAAGTTCCATTATTTGTGAATCGGATTTAGTTGTTTTTTGAAGGATTTTCGTTGTGCTTAGTGTATCAAAATTTATATTAACACCATATGAGGTCTAGTAAAATAAAAACTGCATTTGACTTAAAGTAAGTTATACGTATTAAAGATGAAATATAACTTGCATAAGAGCCCAAGAACAAGATTATGGATTTACCAGGGTTTTAAAACTATTTTTAAGGGGAGTGAGGTTGAAAAAGTCAGGAGCAGATAGGCCAGGAGTATTTTTTTGCTGAACATAATATACATTGTAATTTTGTAAGCTTAATAAATGCTACCATTGGAATAATCTGTTGTTACTGGATTTCTCCTCATATTTGTTTTTTCTTTTGTTTTATTTTTTGGTGACATTATGGGCCACTTGTTGGTAATTGTGGGTTACAGATCTGTGATTGAAGAAGTCTGCCATATATTAAATGCATGGAATTTGTAGTTGTCTTACTCACAACAGTTGAAATAGCACCTAATTTGTCAAGGATACTAGTGGAAAGGGCATTTTGTTCATGAACAGAAATGCATTAGAAGTAAAAGTTGTATAATTTACAAGTTTTATTAGATTGTCTAAATATTGCTTTCTGATACAGCAAGCCACCCTCTTATATGAGAACTAATAACTGGGCTATTGACAAATATAGATAATTAAATATATGCTTTTTGTGTTCTCATTTGTAGAGTTTTGAATGGATTTTTCCATCAGTTGGAAACCCTTGCATTTTTCTTCTATTTTAGGAGATTTGAGTTATTCCTTAGTTTATATATTATGTTAATATTGTAGAATATTTCTTATAACAGAAATAGATATATTAAACATTCTAACCAATATTTTAAATGAAAGTAACATTAAAGAACGTGCAGAGTTATCTTGAGCAAATCAGAGAAGGGATTAAATGACACTTTCTATTCGTGAATGTCTCTTCCTCAACGAAGAATGCAATATCAGTGAAGAAGTGACAGAATTTTTGAAAGGCCTAATCAATTCTGTGGTATATTGACTTCATCGAAGTGACCAGTTACTACCAGTGAAAGTTTCAGCAATACAACAAATATAGAACCTCAGTCTCTTCTTTGGACTACTAAAACATTGAGTTATAGCACCTAAACTTTTTAATGTTTAACTGTTTCAGAGAGCTCTGAATATTTGACAGCCTGAATATTTGTAAGAACTTTACATGGGCAACTGAAGATAAAAATTGTATACCAAAATGTTTTACTCCTTCAGTTGAAAGCTTTGTGGGAGAAATGAAAAACCTTAGGATAGGATTTCTTTTCAGTTGGTTGAAAAAGCTAAACTTTTTCTGAATTTATTTAAATTGTGAAATCATATTGTGTATTCATTACCTGTATTTTTTGAATATGTATAAGAAATATTTTGCAATAATTTTTACTATATTATTAGATAATATTGAGCCTGAGTATTAAATATTTTGTGTATTTGATGAGCCGTTTTTTTAAATTGTCACCTCTTTAAAATTGTGATGAACAATGTAAAACACAACCTGCTTGTAGAATTAATTCCACCATACATTATGGTACATTTAGCCTGCATCGCCAAGTAGTACTAGTGTTGGAGGAGGTCGTTCTCCTAAAGCTATGGCTCCACGATCAACTGGAGGTTCAACAGTAAAACAGAGGTACGACAAACCAATTAACATTTAACATAGGTTTGCAGTAGTTTTTGTTGTGTATAGACTCATGATGTTTTTATTTTTTGAAGCTTTTTATTTGGTATATTTTCTGCCATTTTTTTCTTATATCACTAGATAGTTTCATCTTGCCACTGTAATGGTAACACCTCAAAGTAACTTGTGTTATTGTTTTGTTGACTTAAACATTTTTCTTTACTTTTATGCTTTTAAATTTATCTTAGTAAATCTGTACACATTTTTGGTACTTTATCAAAGTTAGATCTCAAAATTTAATTGTAACTGTGATGTTGACAGAAATCTCTGACAAACCAATTAACATTTAACATAGGTTTGCAGTAGTTTTTGTTGTGTATAGACTCATGATGTTTTTATTTTTTGAAGCTTTTATTTGGTATATTTTCTGCCATTTTTTCTTATATCTAGATAGTTTCATCTTGCCACTGTAATGGTAACACCTCAAAGTAACTTGTATTGTTTTGTTGACTTAAACATTTTTCTTTACTTTTATGCTTTTAAATTTATCTTAGTAAATCTGTACACATTTTGGTACTTTATCAAAGTTAGATCTCAAAATTTAATTGTAACTGTGATGTTGACAGAAATCTCTTGAGTGATAGCTTAAACATACTATTTTTTTTAACAAAGAAATCTCTTTGATTTATAAGAAACTGCTTATAGTTTTATTGTGGTGCACATTGTTATAAGTTACAATGTAAAGAAGGGTGCTATTTAGTTTTTATCATACTGTTGTGTAGGTACAAAAGACAAAGTTTAATGCTTCTTTAAATTTAAAAATCTATATTTCAATAAAACAGTAAGTAATAATGGTATAAACTGAGGCTATTTGTAAGATTATGGTGTATTTACAGAAAACCTTTAGTAGGTAAAAATGGATTGCTCTAATTCTTAATGTTCATTCAAAAACTGTTTTCACTGAAATTTTATAAGATTGCCATTTCTTTGGGTGTTTCAGTTGATACACTGAAAGCAAACTGTTATTTATGTGTATGATAGAAAACTTTTAAATAATTTTATATTTTTAAATAAAATATTGAGTATGGAATTACTTTGTTTAGTGACCTTTAGTAACTTTACACATATTTAACTTCATTCATATGAATAATAACATTAGGAAATCTGGTTCTGGAGGTGCTGGAGGTGGACATTCCAGGGTGGAGTTCCTGCTGGCACTGGTGGCATGTGGAGATTTTATACTGATGACTCGCCGGTATTAAAGTGTAGGTGGTTTATGAAATGTGATGCACTTCATAAAATGTTGGTAATTTTGAGTGGTGTGGTGAAGAGTTTGTTTGGAGACATTTAGAAATACCTGCCAAATGTTCTGTGTAGTTTTATGAAACAATTGCTTGAGTTTGTAGTTCATCACACATAATCATGTTTTTTCCTTCAGTAACTCAATCTTAAAAGTATTAACATCTTTCACAGATTGTCCTTTTAAATATTGTGAAATCTTGATATATGAAAAATGATTAGTAGTTATGTGTAGTAACTGTCACTTTATGTAATCAGAACTAGAGTTTAGTGTTTTCAGGGAACCTGCTAATCTTTTATCTGATGGTTGTGTATCAAGTACATTCAAATTAAACATAAAATGTGAATGCTGTGATGTAAAGCTGGTTAGGTACTTGTTATTTAAATAATATGATTGTTTGGAAAACTGCAATAGAGTTAAAGGATGTTTGTCTTCCAGAGGACCTGTGCCGGTGCTGGTCATGAGTCTCTTGTTCATTGCCTCAGTTTTTATGCTTCACATCTGGGGAAAGTACACCAGAAGCTAAGGAACGATAAACGCAGTGCTTAACGAATGGGACCATAAGGTTTACTTACTAATTAATGTGACAAGTATGGTATTTTCAGATTTTGTATGTGTATATACAAGTGATGATTAAAGATTCTTCTTCAATACCAATGTTGAAAGCAATTCATTCAGCTTTATATGTATTTCTGTGGCAAAAAATTTATGGAAGTTTGAAAATATTAATTTTAGACAAAAATTCTGTAGAATGTTTTTCCTTAAAACCAACAAATAAAAAACGTACTTCACAGTTGTGTAATGTAACTTTCATAGGATTGAAAACAGAGACCCAGTTTGTTTAATGTGACTTTCATAGGGTGAAAAATGCATACCCCAGCTTCATGTTTTAAGTACATTTTAACAGAGTCCTTTATTTTTCTGGATTTGAGATAAAATGGGAACATTGTAATGTATGAATTTTGTATTAAATTTACATTTCCAACAGTAATGATGAGACATGGGAAAAGAAATGTGATGAAAGATGGGATGATATTAAATATAAAACACCATCTAACTTATCAACAGTGTCCAAGAACTAGCCTTTGAGAATCAGCCAGTAACATGAAGGGTGAGGTATTCTTGGAGTTCAAATGTGGTTATATAACCCATTTTCTTATATCCAGTGTTAGGTAAATGGTAAAAAGGCTTAAAAATGTACATTTAAAAAGAGAAAGCCACTTGTTTTTCATAACTAGCTGTAACGATGCTGGCCAAATTGGATGAAGGTTTGTAAAGAATAAACTAACATGATGTTATCAACATCAAGCAAGAAACTGAAAGTTTAGTTTGGGGAAAGAATAAAAGGAAAATTTTATAATGAAGGTTACAAGTGATAAAAGTTCCTGAAAATGAATTACCTAGTTAACAGAAGTTAATTATCCATATATACTTTATACTCCACTTGTGTGGAAAATAGAAGACCCAACAGGCTGGAGTCGTCAACAAGTCAAAGATGTGTAATTTTAAATATTGTACTTCAGTTCAAAAGATTCGTAATTTAGAGATGAGGTAGTGGTGTGTACAGGTATGACATTTTATAAAAAGTTTTAGTATAAAGTGTGGCCAATAGATGTCACTATTTGGTGTAAATTTTTTTACACAATTTCTCAAAGATGGTTTCTGTCTTTAAGTGAAAGTCTGCCAGGTGTCATTCCAGAAATCATATTTGAAATAAATTAACGTAATGTGAATGAGTAGCATTTATATAGTGGTTTAGAAAAGCTGTACCTGTCAAAGATGTTGAAATATATATGTAAAAACGGCTCATTTGGGTTGAGAAAATATTTTACATAGAGTTTAACGCTTTCGACCTTCTTAGGTCATTGTCAGGTTCACAAAGAAAGATAGAGGTAACTGACCAGAAGCTGACCACATGTTTGAAAGGGGTTGTGTAACTGAGTGTTGGAATGTAGAGGGCAGTGTCAGATGTTTGAATATATAATTTTATATTTATTTTATTATTTTCAATATAGGTATAAAGGTGTTCCTTTGTATTGGTTTATTTTGGGTTTAAGTTGTATAAGCAAGGCTTTAATTTTGCGTTTGTTTCTTTACTTAGTATTTGAGTGTTTTCTATGGTTACGTTGTGTTTATTTGACTTGCAGTGTGAAGGTGACTTGTGTTCTTTGAATCTGGTTTCCATTTTTCTGCTTGTTTCTCAATATAGAAGTCGTGGCAGTTATCACATTGTATTTTATAAATAATGTTGGTGTGGTGTTTGTCAGTGTAGTTTTTACATAGTATAGACCTCAGTTTTGTGCCTGGTTTTTGAATAAATTTGGTATTAACTGGAATGTCATATTTTGTTACAAAGTTTTGCCAAATGTTGGTTATATTTTGTTGATGTCGGAATATATGGTATGCAACAGTATATGGTTTCGCGATTTTTTGATTCGTGAGATATATTTACTTTGTTGGTTGATTTTGCTTTCTGTCTAGGTGTGTGGAGGAAACTTATTGATGTTGATGAAGTATTGTTTTATTTTGTCTAATTCGTCGTTAATTTTATCTTGCGAGCATAGTATTATGACTGTGTTTATTTGGTTTCTTAGTATGTTGAGTTTTTGTTTTGTTTCATGTGCTGAGTCCCAAGGAATGTATAGTCCAGTATGGGTGATTTTTCAGTGGATTTCTGTTTTAAATTGTGTATCAGTTCTTGTAATTTTGAGGTTAAGAAATGATATTGGATTGCTTTCTACCTGTTCACATGTGAAGTTAATGTTGGGATGTATAGAGTTAATGTGATTGAAAAAAAAATTAAGTGTGTTCTGTAGATTTGAATCCTGCAACCGTGTCATCCATGTATCTGTACCAGTATAGTGGTGGATGTAATGCTATGTTAATTGCTTGTGTTTCAACTTGTGTCATAAAAATATTGGCTAGAACTGGTGATACTGGATTGCCCATGCTTAGGCCATTTGTTTATATATAGTTGGGGTTGTTGAACATGAAGTTTGTCTTCATCCTGGTGAATTCTATGAGGGTCGCTGGGAATGTCTATAGATGGATTACGGTCTCGGATATAGAGTTCTAAGGCTATCTTGCAGGCTTCAGTGGTTGGAACTTCTGTAAAGAGGGATATAACATTGAAACTGGCCATTAAGGCTTTATGATTAAGTTGATTTAGATTAGACTTGAAATTAAAAGAGTCTTCGATGAATGAACTGGCTGATGTTACATATTTGGAGAATGCCCATGCTATGTATTTATCAAGATTGTAATTAAATGATTCATATGTGGACATTATTGGTCTCAATGGACAATCTTGTTTATGAGGTTTTGAGATGCCATATAATTGTGGTGTGCGTAAGTCGGTTTTACATAGGTAGGAATAAAGTGTTGGTGAAATTGTGTTGGCTTTTTTCATTTTTAATAGTATTTTGATGAAGAGCATCCTATCAGTCATAAACAAATTTAAACCAATATACACAAATCTAACAGACGCACAAAACAACTAAACAAAACTCTATACATCCCAACATTAACTTCATGTGAACAGGAAGAAAGCAATCAAATATTTCTTAACCTCAAAATTACAAGAACAGACAATTTAAAACGGGAATTCACCGTAAAATCACTGTACTGGATTATACATTCTTTGGGGCTCAGCACATGAAACAAAACAAAAACTCAACATACTAAGAAACCAAATAAACACAGCCATAAAACTATGCTCACCAGATAAAATAAAACAATACTTCATCAACATCAATAAGTTTCCTCCAGAAACTGTAGAAAACATCTAGACAGAAAGCAAAATCAACCAACAAAAGTAAATACATTTCACGAATCCAAATACTGCTGCATACCCTATATTCCCAACATCAGCAGATAAATAACATTTGGCAAAAAACTAGTAACAAAATATGAGATTGCAGTTAATACCAACTTTATTCAAAACTAGGCACAAAACTGAGGTATATACTATGTAAAACTACACTGGCAAACACCACACCAACATTATTTATAAAATACAATGTGATAACTGCCGTGACTTCTATATTGGAGAAACAGGTAGAAAAATGGAAACCAGATTCAAAGGACACAAAAAGTGACCTTCACACGGTTTCGAACACTGCAAGTCAAACACAACATAACCATAGAAAACTCAAATACTAAATAAAGGAAAAACAAACTCAAAATTAAAGAAGCCTTACTTATACAACAACTTAAAGCCAAAATAAACGAATACAAAGCCACACCTTCATACCTATATTAAAAATAAAATAAATATAAAATTGTATATTGAAACATCTAAGACTGCCCTCTACATTCTGCCACTCAGTTACACAACCCCTTTCAAAGATGTGGTCAGCTTCTGGTCAGTTACCCCTTTCTTTCTTTGTGAACCTGATGCTGACCGAAGAAGGTCGAAACGTTCACTCCTCTACGTAAAATATTTTCTCAACCCAAACGAGCCATTTTTACATATGGTTTTCTCAACATCACTGAAAGATGTTCAAAGATGTCTTCTGTTGAATAAAACTTGTACTTGGATGGTTACTGCCTGGCCTCAACATCCTGCTGGTTTTACCTCGGTGTGCTTGAGTGTCCAGCAAGTTTACTTTAAAAAAAGTAGTGTTCAAAGCAGGAAAATGCTTGAATAATGGTGCAGGATCTCCATTTTATTTTGTTGGTTTTTAGAATTCGGATAAAGACGAATTGGACCACAAATAAAATGGTGACTCTGGATCACCTTTGATTCATCCAGCTCTGTTTTGTGTTGAATATAGCCTGTAAGTACGTAAACCATGGTGATGTGTTACACCAGCTGTAAATGATTTTGTCTGGGGACACTGTTATGAGAACCAAGTAGTAGACTATTCTGGGGGAGTGTAGTCAGTGGTTCAAGGTAATACCACTTCTAGTTTGAACAAGCAATTGACCTTTTAAAGAACAATGAAAGCAGATTTCTCGAGATGTCCGTTACAACCTAGACAAGAACATCATCAAATGTGCTATGGCTGCAAGAGAACAATTACCAGAACCCTACAACAAGCTTATATTAGAATTATTTATTGTAGGGTTTTATTAAGTGACATTTCATAAAGGTATTGAAATGGTTTGTTTTACAAATTGTAATATGCTTAAGCCAGTTTTTAATGTATAGAACTATGAAACTTTATTGAAAATTAAATTTTCAGTTTCATCTTCAAAACTACTCTAACAGATCTTTATTTCTATAAGAATATGCAACATACACAACTTTAGGATGTTTAATAAAATCGTTTCAGGTGTTTCCCAGGATATTCAACTTTTAAAACAATGAAGAACAGTACAAATTTTATACATAAAACAAACATCTTTTATAAAGTCATGACTTTAAATTTCAAACAATCCTTCAATACTTAATGAAAAATTACATGTAATTAGTAAATCACAAATAATTGGATCTTTGTTATAAAATTTATGAATGTACATGAAACGTATTGATACATATATGTAATGTATTTATATAGAAGCTTCAGAGCATTGATTTGTAGAACTGGAGACAATGTTCACTTACTTGGTTTTAACAAATTAAACTATAGCTAATAAAGATGGTTTTTAACATTTCAAATGCGAGTTTTACTTAGATAGAAAAACTACTAAATGACAAACTGCAAATATTTTTCTATGAAGTATTAAAGGCACATGTTTAATAGCAAGAGTAGAGTTGCTTCCAACAAAGATGTTTCATTTTTCTGTACATATACTTTTATAAAAGTAAAGAACTTTACATCACATTCCAAATATACCTGATAAGTATAGTAGTAGGTTATTATTTTAGAATTGTAAGTAACAAAAACAAAAATAAACATAGTATTACCTTTACACAAAGGGTATTCTACTAATCCACTGTTGTAGCTGAACATTTAAAAACAAATTAAACCCTTTCTTCTCTATTAACCATATCTCATTACCTAGATAGAAATTTATTCTCCTAACACATTGTAGTTTTAACTTGTAATTATTTTAGAGAGTTCTACTAACCTCCATATTTTAATGTTTTTTATATGCCTTTTCCATGGTTTACTGAATGTGAGGTTGCAGATGGATAACAATGTGTATGGTTTTGAAAACTATTGACCAAGATTTTGTTTAAAGAATTGAATAAAGATGCTATACAGAGAAATATTTTAAAATATGTAAGAGCCACAAGATTGACATACTTGCATTAAAGGTGGTAAAATACCTTTCATTGAGAGAGAATTACCTGAAATGAGCATTCATATCTTTTTGGAAGTATTTTTTTTGTCTATTTTTAATTGAAAGAACTAGAAGATTTGGCGTTACATTCCTTATAATTATTACCAATGTACATTAGAAGATGTTAAATTTCTTACAATTAATGAAGACACTAGAATTTTTTACGGTGGTTATTTTTATTAATCTGAGGTTTTGGAGCTCCCATACTGGAGTCTTTGATGGTTGTTAAACAGAACTATAAACTTAAGATGAAATATAATTTTACAGCTCATGTTTATTGTTAACAAATGTCCTTGAATATTTCCGTGCTGCTTATTTACCACACCTACATACACTGGAAATGGAGAACTAAAACTGGTAAACTTTATATTCACTTTGGAAGGACTTGCTTCAGTTGATTTGATAGTTTTTTGACACAAAAACAAAGTACAATAATTGTAATTGTATTTCAACACACTATTGTACACTTGAAGTGAATCTAAAGGTTGTCTCAACCAATAAAACTATACAGTTCGATATGAACACAAAAAATGAACTTCTCACACCTAGGAACATAATTTTTGTCAGTGTATAAGCTGTGAATTCACAATTCTAAAAGACAGAGAAACATGATTTGATAAAGCAGATAATCTCATTACAGTATTTGTTATGCACATTTTACATGTTCTGTGATCTTTTATTCACTTAAACCTGACATTCATTTACAACTTAGCCTAATGATTAAGTAGGACCATGTTTTCAACGTATTTAACATAAAATTACAGCAAGTTTGTTCTTATGAAGATGTTTGTAAAAAAAAAAATAAAAAATTATTGTATGTTGTGAAAGAAAATAACACAATTGTATAATGAAAACAAAACATTTTTCTCAGTGAATAAACTGACAAATCCAATGATTGGTTTTCTTTGTGAAGTTTAGGCCTAAAAGTAATTTTTTTTACTCATGATTTTGCAAGAATATCTAAATGATGCCATTTCCAAACCACTTTGTAGATATTTGTAACTCAAACTAAATGTTTATTTAAGCTTACATCTGTAAGCAACAAGTACACTGGTAACTTTGTTGACTGACTTGAAAATAAACAAAATGACATGGTAAAAGAAAACTGTTTGAAGTATTCTGTCAAAATCTAGCAAGTTTTTTCTCTCAAAGTTAGAAACACACACAACATACCCATAAATCATAAAATACTTTTAAATACTCTATAACATCATATCTTCTGAACCCATTTCAGTGTTGTTTTGGATCTGGGATGATGGCAAAGAAGATAGCTGGGGTATCATTGATGATGTCTAAGAACAGAGAAAGCAAACTTAGTTATATTTGAAGTTTTTTTTACTGTGTGGTATACATCTACAAAACTAATAAATAAAAATTATTGATTTCTTATTTGGCCAAAAAGTTTAAACTAGTTTAATGTGCATTATGGCAAGTTTGAAAAAACCTTGATTGAAATATTGCAAATAAGAATGAACATTTGAGGCACTTACACAAATCATAACTAGTTTCACTACAAAGAAAGATGGATTATGCAACATGAAACTGTATTTAGAAAATTCTTGCCCAGAGGAAAGATGTACACTATAGACTTCCCACTTGTATCCCTTCTGCATTTATACAATATACAATAATCAGGGTTAGGTTGAAATAAATTGGCAACAACTGTGTCTTACAGCTACAGTGATGAACTAGTTTTTTCTAGCACTTATGTTATCAAAAGTTTATGAAGTTATACGAGTCTTACATTATGTTATATAGAAATATGTACTATTTTAAAATATATTCTTGAACAAGTATTAGAAAATACATGTTGTCTTTAAAACATTGAGTGTTGCAGTTTAGGTGGTGTGATGGGGTCTCGTGATCAGTTGCAATAACTGTAGCATAGTACAAAAATATGATACCCTTGTTGTGTAAGGTGGAACCACTAGTAATCTGTATAAAATACATACCCAAGAACAGTTGAGAAGGAAACTATGGACAAGTTAAAATGCCTACCTCAAATAACAGCTTCCTTACTGGAGAGGAAGGGAGACTACTGGAGCAGTTATACATAAACCTTGATGGAGATGCTGAGCTTGGTGGATTACACAAATATCCATTGACAGAAAGTCCTCCATCCTGTTGTGATGAGGCTAAAAGAGTATGGATGTATTATGACTGTTGTCAATAATCCTGTTACGCTAGTACAAGTGATGTCATAGCCGTACCTGTATAATGTGCAGGATCACAGCAGTATTTATTCTAGACAACCACAGTTCATGTCAATGTTATCACTCAACTCCAATTCATATGCTGGCAAACAAATTTCTATCCACAAAATAGATACTAGAAACATTATAGATGTGGTCAAACCTACACCCACCAGGATTTTCTTTGGACAAATATTTAGCACAAATCATACCCAGTGAGTGAATCAAAATATTCTAATGTATCTCAAGATGGCTGGTATGGATATTAAAACTTATTAAAATAAAATAGAGAACAATGTTTTGACTTGAAGATGACCTAAGAAGGTCAAAACATTGCTCTCTATTTTATTTTACCTCATACCAGCTGTCTTGAGATACATTTTTATTTTAAGGGGGGTTTCTCATCATCACGGAAAACATTTTAATGTTTAGATTTTATTCTGATACTACACTGACACCAATATATTAATATAGCTTTTACATTTGTACATAAATTGACCATATACATTACACCTAAGTGGCTTGCTTTGATTGAACATTATTGGTGATATGAGTGCTGTTGGTGAGTCACTGTAAATAATAATGTCAAATGATTTCCAGACAACTTATTTCAAAACAAGTTACAAGCAAACAGCATAGAATTATTGTAGTCTACTAGTGACAAGGAAGACACATGTTAACAACATTACTGAGAGACACCAGAAGGCACTACTTTATGGTTTTCTTACAACTCCAGATGTTTATCATGTAATTCTACCTGATATTCACACTTAGGTCGATTGTGGTAATTGAAACATTAATACTTACTGTTGAATGTATGTAGCCTTTCACTAGCTGCAAAAGGGTTTGTAGAGATGGGAGCATTGTGGACAGGCTGACCTAGTTGGTGGAAAGCATCCATTTGTTGAGTTAAACTGAGCAGTCCTCCTTCGGCCACTGTCACTATCACCCAGATTACCTCTATAAGAAAGGCCACAACAATGAATTAAACTGATGTCGTACTTACAAATGGTAGTTTAGTTAAAGCCAAGAACAGTTTTATCCTTGAGATACGATGCAATCACATGCTCGATGTTATTCATGTATTGAGTATACCTATCAAACCCATTACTTAAAGATAATGTGTAGAACTGATTATACACTCCTGAAAAATTACATCAGTAGTGTTAATTCTTTATTAATGTAATTATTTTAGCATTTGTCTTATAAAACCAAAGCAAAAAATAAACTTTGTTTAAAATAACAAGATGAAAATTACAAAACAGAAACACTGCTCTCCACAACTTTTTTGCATACACCATTTGTTCCCAACCTGAAGCACATGTACCCCTAGGGGAGGGTGTACATAGATACTTTCTAGATTTGAAAATATTAAAATTAGAGAACAGTGTTGGCAAGTTACCAATGTAAGGTTGTTGTTGAATCACCCTTGAATTATTCCAACTGATTTATCTTTTTTAATAACATAAATCACTTGTTTTAAACAGACTACCTGAGCCAGAGGATGCTACTGTCTCAGAGAAGTCACTTGGACTACAGTCACTGACCTATATCATGGTTAGTGCTAGAAGAACCAAATATATTTTATTTCTAGTAAAACAAGCTATTAAGAAAAGTGAAAGTTAGTAAAGATACCAAAGTTTAATTTGACACCAGAATGATGGAAAACATTTTTTTTTTAAATAATGTACATTCAATCTTTAAAGTTTTGGAAGTAAGCAAGAAAAATTTCAACTGTTGTAAATAATATAGCTACAAGAACATGAAAAAAACAACATAACATAATGACAATGATAAAGCTAAATTCGAAGGATGACATATGTAATTAAAATGAAGACTAAATTATTAAATAACATTCTTTAATTGATAAATTTTATTTCATTAAAACTTCACTGTCAGATTTTGCAAAAAAGTAAAACTATTAATCAAATTAATCATATGCAAAATTACTTAAAAGGGTATAATCTAATAAACTGGCCATACGTACTAATAGTTCAAATGGTACAGTAATATCAACTGGATACAACTCATTAAAAACTTTTAGAACTAGGTAAACTGATTACAGCATGTTGTAGCTGTAGCTAAAATGTTAATTATACATAATACATGTTAACACAACTTTTGTTAAAACTGATTATAAGTAACAGTGCTAAAATGGTAGAATCAGATCACACGTCCTACGTTGTTATTGTGTTATCTGAAGAATAGCAGGAATTACTTAGTTTTATTTCAATTTTCATTGAAAATCTTAAATGTTTGCAAGGTCAAGTCATTCACTGACAGTCCAACATGTTCATAAGGTTATACTTTTCTTTCACAATCCCATATGTTTATCAGGTGGTACTTTTCAAGAATAATCTCATTTATTCAATAGGCTATCTTTTTCACTGATAATCTCACATGCTTATAAATTTATACAATTAACATGGGATTTTGATCTTCCAAAATAGAAGGCATTTTTGCAACTCATGTATCCACTGCTAGATTCCAAAGTGATGTGTGATACACATAACAAATGAGTCATCTTAAAAAAACTAAAAGGTTTTAACACTAGTTATTTCTAGTTTTATACAAACATTTACCTCTTAGCATAAAAATAAAAAATCAGTTTATCATAACTCTTCACTTTTGATAAATTTGCAATATTTATAAGATGTAATGTCTTAGTTGAGATTATCTTTAATCCAAATTGGAATAATGTTATGTTTCGGTATATAACTTTAATGTCTTTACAATTTATCTTGGTTTAAGTGCTATAAAAAGTTCAAGCTTTTCACTTTATAGTTATTATTACTGCTCCGTCAACTGGTTAGCCAACAGATTTTAACTTGTAATTCAGGATGTCCCGAATACTCACTTGAAGTAAAAATGTGTTCTAAAGCTGGCTGGTGTTAAAACTTTAACTAAAATAAAGTACAGAACAGCATTAGCCTGAAGATGACCCAAGAAGGTAAAAACATTGGTCTGTACTTTATTTAAATACACTTTTAATACCCATAATAGATAACTTTAGAATAAAGATTTTAACTTGATTATTTGTAAAACACATGATTCAACAACAATCAAGTAATGCAGTAAGTGTCAAATGTTATGGGTGTAAAATACACAGGCAAACACTTGAAATTTCTTACTACATCCAGAAACACTGATTTTGCCCAAGACTGAATGCAAGGTGTTTCTGTACGTTTTTAAGAGAGAAAGGTAGAAAGGTTTTTAAGAGAGAGGTTGCAATGATAACAGGTTTCAAAACGAGAATAAAAAATATTTTCAATCTAAAGAAAGTTATAATTGTTCCTATAAAACACAATAAATTTTTACAGGCAATTTCAAATAACTTGTGTAAATATCTGAAAAAAATTACATATGCTAGCATATATGTAATTCAGTTGTTAGTTAATAAAACCGAAGTTAGATAATTGGACATTTAACCATAAGGAATTTGCATTTTAAACTTGATGCCTGTTAAATGCCATACTTAATTACACTATGTAATACAAATTTTGTTCCTTGACAGTATGTGTTATTTCTTAATTTCTTATGCTGTAAAAGTACAGAAAATGGCCATTATTCCCTTCAAACCTTGCTTTTGTGACCTGAACAATGAAAAATTTAGAAATTAACCTATTTTCTATGTAAAAATGGGCAAATTTGCACATTTTCATTTATATATGGTCTGAATAAAACAACATATGAATCAAGATTTACATGTATTTATACTAAAGTTATACAAAAATATTTAGAAGCAAGTAGTTTTTCGAGATTTGCGACTGCAATGCAAATCACTTTCACGTATCAGCCCCAAAATATAGTCTCTCATCATGTTTTTGTTATACGCTCCCAGATCACAAAAGCAAAGTTTGAAGAGAAAAATAGATCTCTTCCATTTATTTTACGCATAAGCAATTGGGAAATAACACTTTCTGCCCAAGAACAAGAAAATGTAAAAAATTTGTTACAGTGTTGTCAAGTGCATTTTATGTGACTCAAACTTCAAAAATACTTCCATTACTTAACATTGACCTTATCTTTGTGGTCAGCTTACAGTCCTTACCTCCAAAGTATTGTCCAGTTGCTGTGCTCATCCTCCATTGGCCTTGATAAATACCTGGCCGATCTGGACTGACCATCTCTATGGAGATATCAGCTATTTCTTTAGGCTTCAATGGTTTAACTAAAGCTTTATCTACATAACCAAGACGATGACCATTTGTAAACCTGAGGCAGCACCCTGGAGGCCAATGTTCATCTCCTGATATTAAACAGACACTTCAAGCATGTTACATAGGGTCCCAATTTATATACATTATAAAATTAAAACTGCGTGGTCAACACTTTTAACTTAAGCATCAACAGTTGCTGTATATAAAAAACAAACAAATTATACAACTTCAACCTAAAGTACATAGTTTAAAACAACATTTATGAGTATGTCAGATATAACTAATACAATTCCACCATCAACAGCAATATAAAACTTTCTTCTTTTATGGACACACTTTAAGATGTTATAAATCTTTTGACAGGTCATTAATCAGATTGTCTTGACTAACAAGCACAAGTCAAGCAACAAGAAACAAACTAAGAGTCAACATTATACATCTTGTAACACTGACCTAATAGGTTCATATCCATACATCCTGGTCAGTATACTGGCAACAGATTCATGAGGTGGAAAACGTAGTCTAATGACGAACAATACAACCACAGAAGTGATGAATAACAACATATTTAATGTATGTTTCAGAATATACACATTCCATCTTCAGCAAATTCCTACAGTAAACACAAAACTATAATTACAAATAAAAACCTGAATATTAAATAGATACTTACTAAGAGAGATTAACAGATATACTCTATGATAACTTACCATGATTTTGAATTTTCCAAGTCTTCACAAATCTAGTACTGGGTTGTACTGCTTCTCCATCTCCAATAGTTACATCCTTCACAAAACACATCGATGGCAGTTTTTCTAAAGGTGCTTCAAAGTCAAAGTAGGAACACACGGCTGCCTGCAGGTTCCTGAAGAAGTAATATACATGTAAAGTATGAATGTTACAGAGTAATAAATAACAATAAGGAACCATCTGGTACACCCACTCTGGAGAATGGTGAAAACTTAAATCCATCCCTTATTTTTTAGGAAATCTTTTTGGTATATAACTACACCATGCATTTGTTACTTCTTGTATTAATACAGTATTATTCAGAACCTATCACTTATGTGCAATATCGTTAAATAAAGTGGAGTAAAAAAAAAGTCACTAAATTAACACTATTTTAGTTGCCTTTGTTCCTTGTTACTCTGTTGTGATCACACCTGTTCTGTACATGGAGTCCATGGTTGTAATGTTGCACATTCCATAAAATAAAAACTGATATCTTATGTCCTTCAATGGTAGTTCAAGAGAGACTTCAAGTTATAGCTTCTTCTAAGCTTGAATGAAAATAACCTGTCAAGTGGGTAGTGATGTATAGCTCCATTAAATCCATCACTACCAACAAAGTGAAGAAGGTTAAGTCTCAACAGTCTAGAGTCTGATCAACTGAAGGCATAATATCCAGGGGAAGTGACCATCTTTTGTACATTACTTCATATGTAGTATGTTTCTTGCTTATTAAGATCATCAGTAATACTTCGTAATAAATATTTTGTGAAACCATTTGTTAAATGGACCTAAATCCCCTAAAGCTAATTCAGTTTGACCTAAGTTAAATACACCATTAATTCTATTCTTGAACTCCTGTATAGATTTGGCCTCCACTACTACCTAGAGCAACTCATTCCATAAGTTACTCTATCTGTCAGAAGAATAAAACTGTCTAAAAAGTTGTTGGTATTTTACAAATCTTAATCTTGTGCCTTCTTGTCCTGTTATCTAGGATATAGTATAATGAAATTAAAGGCTTTTATATTATTGATCTTATAAAATTAAAAGACAACAAAGGACCTTTTGGGCTGTCCTTGCCAATAAATTAAACCCTAAAGTATTGGAAAAAAAATCCTCAAAGCCAGCAGTTATCATTCAAATATTCATCACATTATCTCTTAAACATGCATGCTGCTATTTATTTTTTTGTAGCTTGTGCATATTCTGATTAAATGAACATTGTGCCCCTTGATTAATCAAATTTAATAAATTAATGTGGCTGTCAAGTACATTAAATACCCAACTCTAATAATGATAAAATAAAGAACGTAGAAGTAAACTTCTCTTGAAAGGAAGAAAGGTATCAAAGAAGAAAATTAACGAAAGAATTGGGAGCAACTGAAGGTAATGCACAACTTACATCTCATTTATGCTGAAAACTTTTGGCTAAGTAATTATTTTGAAAAGATCAATGATGATTATGAAATTATTTAAAAGAATTTTAATGAAATAATAAAAATGTTATTGTCTCCTTTTCTAGAAATTAATGGAGCCTGTTTTACCATATTGTATTTATCTTTGATATTATTACACAGAGGATAGTAACATTACAAAACATGTCACAAAAAGCTAAAAAGGAACTACTTAATTCAAGATTGAGCTGTGAAGAAATGTTCCAAAGACTTGATTTTATTATCACCAGACCAATGACATGGAATGAAACAGACAATTCAGTTCAAAGAACAAATAAAACATGAATTTGATAATGCTTGAAGTAGGGCCTTCAACATTAAAATAACTGCAAATTTATGAAGTACTACTTCTACTTTTTGTAGTTAGGTGGTGTTTCGTCAGTTTAAGATGTTCTTAAAATGTATACATCTATGTTCAAGGCTACATTTAAAAAAAGGAGAGAGAGAGAGTTAATATTTTTTTTATCAACTTCCTATTAATGTTAATAAATGTGATTAGCAGAAGACATTTCACACTCTCATACCACACCAGGTCTTATATTTCAAAATGTTTATCTTCAATAAATGGGGCAGTTGGGTCTAAGAATCATGGAACACTGTTTGGTAATTTTAAGTATTATTACAGTTGTGAACAATCCTTTAAAAATTAAGAAAAACACGTAATTTGGCAAGTCAGTGGGGAAAATAATGTTTTAACTGGAGCCTAGCCAGTCATTCAAGTCTTTAACTTGTGTCCTCTAAATCTACTAAATATAGCATAAAGCAATCTAAGGCATGATAACTAACAGTTTATTAAACACTAAACAGTCTTACACAATTAAATAAGCACAAGAGAAAATAAGAGGTCTTAACCTATCCCCCCAAAATCATCTACTTGACCATTTTACTAATTGATTCAAGTCGTTCTCTATTGCCGTCAATGTACATATTAAAACCATAAAAAGCAAAGACTCAACCGCCAATAAATTTTGAGACAGATTAACCTTTAGTTTAAACAAGGCAGCAGGTTAATAAGAAAAATCCAGTTTGATTACAATCCAAAGTTTTTATCATATTTTTGTTTTCTCTCAACTTGCCAGACTTTATACGTATAACTATGAACACTTTCAATTATTATTTACTCTAGGCCTACACTTCATATCATTTTAAGTACTTAATAATAATAATAATAATATCGTACCATTATGTCAACGATCAGTATTTGACAATCCTTAAAACTTACCAATTATTCATATCCAAGAAGAAAGTACATCCTGCAGGGTTTAGTTGATTTCCTAATAACTTTTGAAATTGGGAAACTAAAACTTCGCGATCGGTTGTACCAAGGCAACTAAACTGCTGCAATAAATTTGCATCCAACTCATTATCAACGTCCATAACGATGTATTTTTTAATTTTTAATAAAACACCATTAAAAATACTAGTGCGATTCAAAGTCAGTATCTTCTTAAAATGTGAAATACGTTTATATATCAACCAATTTGTACAATTTTAACTTTTTTTACTTGATATTTCACCCATTTTCGAGCGTCTGCTCTGCACTTTAGATGATGTCATATACGTGTCCGTCGCAAAGAGTGATGGGAAAAATGATGCGTAATTTTTCTGCTTTATATCGTATTAAATATATTAAATAATTATTTAACAATTATTATATTATGATTAGAAATATGCCATAGATACCATTTCTAATATAAAATGCATTGATTAGATTGAAGTTCAACGATATTCGCGAATTTTATTGGGATATTATTTTTTAAAATTTCATTTAAATCCTGTATTGTTCTCTTGTTTTAAATAAGGCAACGAAAGTTTCAACACAGAATAGTAACTCATTTAAAGAAGAAATATCTGGTGAGCTTTAAAAAATAAACAAATTTTATTGACAAGTTGTGTATTTATTGTTCTCTCTATTCATAAATCTCAGAAAAATAGATAATTACGAGTAGCTTTAACTATACACATATGCAGAGCTTACCAAACAATTGTTTAGTTTCGTATTCCTGTAGACAATGAAGCCATTTGTATGTTTTTATTTAATGACATGTTTAGAGTAGAAGATGGGTTTACAAAACAGGCTGAGCATATGTTTGTTTTGTTTTGAATTTCGCGCAAAGCTACTCGAGGATTATGTGCGTTAGCCGTTCTAATTTAGCAATGGAATGTTCCCTCATAAACAAGAGGGAAGGCAGCTAGTTATCACCACCCACCACCAACTCTTGGGATAGTCTTTTACCAATGAATAGTGGGATTGACCGATACATTATAACGTCCGGCTGAAAGGGTGAGCATGTTTGGTGTGATGGAAATTCAAACCAGCGACCCTCAGATTACAGGTCGAGTGGCTTAACCACCTAGCCATGCCGGGCTTTGTACAATTTAAAAAAGGAAACTCCAGGGCATTTGTACAAAATGGAAGATGTACTACTTTGGATACATAGTAAGACCTTAAGAAAGACTGGGAGAGGTTCTAATGGGTATTTATTTATAGATTAAATATTAATAAATATTTATGATAGTGGCAAAATGGGTTAAATTCGTGATTACTCTGAAAAACGAAAATCCAATGAAATGAAACTGTTTCCTTCTTGACGTCTAAGTACCTTTATGCTCTGGGCAGATGTTTAGAATATTTGTTATACAATCTATCTTTTCTACTCTTCATCCCACGTACTACATATTCATAGGATCACATAAACCAAATAATAAGTTAGGGAAATATGCACTTTGTTCAACACTTTTCACCCTAGCACCCCTCCACACTCACAAACGACACAGTGGCATGTCTGTGGACTCACACCGCTAGCGAACGGTTTTGATACTGGTGGTGGGCAAAGCACAGATAGCCTTTAGTGTAGCTTTGTGGTTAATTCTAATCAATCAGTCAATCGACCCCCATAAAGAATACAAAATCAACTAGACTATTTCAACGAATATTACATGAAATCACTTCAGCTAAACTAAAAAGAATTTACATACTATACATTACTTAATGTTATACAAATAGGTTAAACGAAAGGAAAGTACTTTAAGTGCTTAAAGTAGTTACAGACAACAAGACGTTTGATTTAAGAAGTCAGAAGACATTTTGTGTATTTATAATTTGTTGAAATCCGTACAATCAACACTTCTATCAAATAAATCAAATACCACGTTTAAATACAGAACAAAGATTGTTAAAAAAAAATCAGTTGCGGGTAAGGCGAATACTACGTTTAAATATAGACGAAAGATGTGTCCAAAAATAGACATCCGTTGCGGGTACGTCAAATACCACGTTTAAGTACAGACCAACGATATTTCCATGAAAAAGACGACTGTTGCGGGTAAGTTAAATACCACGATTAAATACAGTCAAAAGTTGTTTAAAGAAAAGGCATATGTTGCGAGTAAATCAAGTACCACATTCAAATAAAGACCAACGATGATTCGAAAACAACAAATGTGTTTCGGGTAGGTCAAAAACCACGTTTAAATACAAACCAAAAATGATTCCATAAAAATTGGTATGTTGCGGGTAAGTCAATATACTATGTTTTTATACAGATTAAAGATGGTTCTAAATAGATATTTATTGCGGGTATGTCAAATACCACGATTAAATACAAACCAACAATGGTTCTACATAAAGACATTTATTGCGGGTATGTTAAATATAATGTTTAAATACAGACAAAGTTGTTAAAAAAATTATATGTTGCGGGTAACCCAAATACCACTTTAAAAAAAGACCAAAGATGGGTCCAAATAAAAATATTTGTTGCGGGTAAGTCAAATACTACGTTTAAATTCAGAACAAAGTTGCTTAAAAAAAAGGATATGTTGCGAGTAAATCAATACGATGTTTAAATACACACTAACAATGGTTCGAAAAAAAGACACCTGGTGCAAGTAAGTCATATACCACGAATAAATACAGACCAACGATTTTCCAAAAAAAAAAAAAAAATCTGTTGCGGGTAAATCAAATACCATGTTTAAATACAAACCAAAGATTGTTCCAAAAAAGACATTTGTTGCGTGTAAGTCAAATATCACGTTTAAATACAAAACAAAAATGGTTTCAAAAAACGACATTTGTTTCGGGCAAGTGAATTATCACGTTTGAATATAAACCAAAGATGGTTCAAAAAAAGACGTCTGTTGCGAGTAAGTCAAATTCCAGGTTTAAATACAGACCAAAGATGGTTCTATAAAAAAACCCAACTGCTGCAAGTAAGTCAAATACTACGTTTAAATACAGAACAAGGATGGTTGTAAATAAAGACGTTTATTGCGGGTAAGTCAAATTCCACGTATTAATACACACCAAAGATGGGTTCAAATAAAGACATTTGTGGGGTAAGTCAAATACCATATTTAAATGCAGACCAAATTTGTTTTTTAAAAAAAGGCATAAGATGCGAATAAAAAAATATCGCGTTTATGTACAGACCAACAATGGTTCGAAAAACGATATCTGATTCAGGTTAGTCAAAAACTACGTTTAAACACAAAACAAAGATGGTTTCAAAAAATAAACATCTGATAGGGGTAAGTCAAACACAGTCGAAAGATTGTTCCAAAAAAGAAACTTTCAGCGAGTAATTGAAATACCACGTTTAAAAACAGACCAAAAAAGGTTGGAAACAAAAACGCCTGCTGCAGGTAAGTCAAATACTACGTATAAATACAGACAAAAATAGTTCTAAAATAAAAACATCTGTTGCGCGTAAATCAAATACCATGTTCAAATACAGACCAAAAATTGTTAAAAAAAGGCATCCGTTTCTGGTAAGTCGAATACCACGTTTAAAAACAGACCAAAAATTGTTAAAAAAAAGACATCCGTTGTAGGAAAGTCAAATACCACGTTTAAAAACTGACGAAAGAAGGTTCGAAACAAAAACACCTGCTGCAGGTATGTCAAATACTACGTACAAATACAGACCTAAGATTGTTTTAAAAAAAAAGACATCTGTTGCAGGTAAGTCAAATACAACGTTAAATACAGAGCAAAGATGGTTCTAAAAAAATCTGTTGCGGGTAAATCAAATATCACGTTCAAATACAGAAAAAAATTGGTCTTAAAAGACGACATTTGTTTCGGGTAAATGAATTATCACGTTTGAATATAAATCAAAGACGGTTAAAAAAAGACGTATGTTGCGAGTAAGTCAAATTTCAGGTTTAAATACAGACACAAGATGGTTTTATAAAAAACATCTGTTGCAGGCAAGTCAAATACCACGTTTAAATACAGAAAAAGGATGGTTGTCAATAAAGATATTTATTGCAGGTATGTTAAATAACATGTTCAAATAGACACAAAAGTTGTTAAAAAATCATCCGTTGCGTGTAAGTCAAATACAACGTTAAAAACAACCAAAATTGCTTAAAAATGGTATGTTGTGAGTAAATCAGTACCATGTTTAAATGCAGACCAAAGATGGTTCCAAAAAAGACGTCTGTTGCGGGGTAAGTGAAATTTCAGGTTTAAATACAGACCAAAGATGGTTCTATAAAAAAACACAGCTGCTGCAGGTAAATCAAATACTACTTTTAAATACAGAACAAGAATGGTTGTAAATAAAGACGTTTATTGCAGGTAAGTCAAATTCCACGTATTAATACACACCAAAGATGGGTTCAAATAAAGACATTTGTGGGGTAAGTCAAATACCATGTTTAAATGCAGACCAAATTTGTTTTCTTAAAAAAGGCATAAGATGCGAATAAAATAAATATCGCGTCTACGTACAGACCAAAGATGGTTCGAAAAAATATATCTGATTCAGGTTAGTCAAAAACTACGTTTAAACACAAAACAAAGATGGTTTCAAAAAATAAACATCTGATAGGGGTAATTCAAATACAGTCGAAAGATTGTTCCAAAAAAGAAACTTGCAGCGGGTAAGTCAAATTCCACGTTTAAATACAGACCAAAGAAGGTTCGAAACAAAAACACCTGCTGCATGTAAGTCAAAAACTACGCATAAACACAGACCAAAGATAGTTCTAAAAAAAAAACATCTGTTGCGGGTAAATCAAATACCATGTTTAAATACAGACCAAAGATTGTTCCAAAAAAGACATTTGTTTCGGGTAAGTCAAATATCACGTTTAAATACAAAACAAAAATGGTTTCAAAAGACGACATTTGTTTCGGGTAAGTGAATTATCACGTTTGGATATAAACCAAAGATGGTTCTAAAAAAGACGTCTGTTGTGAGTAAGTCAAATTTTAGGTTTAAATACAGACATAAGATGATTCTATAAAAAAGACACCTGTTGCAGGTAAGTCAAATACTACGTTTAAATACAAAACAAGGATGGTTGTCAATATAGATATTTATTGCAAGTATGTTAAATATCACGTTTAAATAGACACAAAAGTTGTTAAAAAACTTCCGTTGCGTGTAAGTCAAATACAACGTTAAAAAAACAACCAAAATTGCTTAAAAATAGTATGTTGTGAGTAAATCAGTACCATGTTTAAATGCAGACCAAAGATGGTTCCAAAAAAGACGTCTGTTGCGAGTAAGTGAAATTTCAGGTTTAAATACAGACCAAAGATGGTTCTATAAAAAAACACAGCTGCTGCAGGTAAGTCAAATACTACGTTTAAATACAGAACAAGGATGGTTGTAAATAAAGACGTTTATTGCGGGTAAGTGAAATTTCAGGTATTAATATACACCAAAGGTGGGAGCAAATAAAGACATTTGTGGGGTAAGTCAAAAACGATGTTTAAATGCAGTCCAATTTTTTTAAAAAAAACATATGTTGCGAATAAAACAAATATCGCGTTTATGTACACAACAACGATGGTTCGAAAAAAGATAACTGATTCAAGTTGGTCAAACACTACGTTTAAACACAAAAGAAATATGGTTTCAAAAATAGACATCTGTTGGGGGTAAGTCAAATACAATCGAAAGATTGTTCCAAAAAAGAAACTTGCAGCGGGTAAGTCAAATACCAGGTTTAATACAGACCAAAGATTGTCAAAAAAGAAAACATTCTTTGCAGGCAAGTCAAATGCCACGTATAAAAACAGACCAAAGATTGTTTTAAAAAAAAAGACTTCTGTTTGCACGTAAGTCAAATACAGAGCGAAGATGGTCCTAAAAAAATATCTGTTGCGGGTAAATCAAATACCATGTTTAAATACAGACCACAAATTATTCCAAAAAAGACATTTGTTGCGGGTAAGTGAAATATTACGTTTATATACAAAATAAAAATGATTTCAAAAGACGACATTTGTTTTGGGTAAGTGAAATATCACTTTTGACTACACACCAAAGATGGTTCCAAAAAAGAAACTTGCAGCGGGTAAGACAAATACCACGTTTAAATACAGGCCAAAGATTGTTAAAAAAAAAGACATCCGCTGTAGGTAAGTCGAATACCACGTTTAAAAACAGACCAAAGAAAGTTCGAAACCAAAACACTTGCTGCAGGTAAATCAAACAATACGTATAAATACAGACCAAAGAAGGTTCGAAACTAAAACACCTGCTGCAGGTAAGTCAAATACTACGTATATATTCAGACCAAAGATAGTTCTGAAAAAAAAATCTGTTGTGGGTAAATCAAATACCATGTTTAAATACAGACCAAAGATTGTTGCAAAAAAGGAATTTGTTGAAAGTAAGTCAAATATCACGTTTAGATACAAAACAAAAATGGTTTCAAAAGACGACATTTGTTTCGGGTAAGTGAATTATCACGTTTGAATATAAACCAAAGATGGTTACAAAAAAGACGTCTGTTGCGAGTAAGTCAAATTTCAGGTTTAAATACAGTCATAAGATGGTTCTATAAAAAAGACATCTGTTGCGAGTAAGTCAAATTTCAGGTTTAAATACAGTCATAAGATGGTTCTATAAAAAAGACATCTGTTGCAGGTATGTCAAATACTACGTTTAAATACAGAACAAAGATGGTTGTCAATATAGATATTTATTGCAGGTATGTTAAATATCATGTTTAAATAGACACAAAAGTTGTTAAAAACATCCGTTGCATGAAAGTCAAATACAACGTTGACAAAACAACCAAAATTGCTTAAGAAATGGTATGTTGTGAGTAAATCAGTACCATGTTTAAATGCCAACCAAAGATGGTTAAAAAAAAGACGCCTGTTGCGAGTAAGTCAAATTTCAGGTTTAAATACAGACAAAAGATGGTTCTATAAAAAAGACATCTGTTGCAGACAAGTCAAATATTACGTTTAAATAAAGAACAGAGATGGTTGTCAATATAGATATCTATTGCGGGTATGTTAAATATCATGTTTAAATAGACACAAAAGTTTTTAAAAAACATCCGTTACCAGTAAATCAAATATCACCTTAAAAACAGACTAAAATTGTTTAAAAAAGGATATGTTGTGAGTAAATTAGTGCCATGTTTAAATGCAAACTAAAGATGGTTCCAAAAAAATACGTTTATTGCTAATAAGTCAAATTCCAGGTTTAAATACAGACCAAAGATGGTTCTATAAAAACAAAGATGGTTTCAAAAAACAGACATCTAAATGCAGACCAAATTTTTATTGCGGGTAATTTAATTATTGCGTTTATTGCGTTCAAGTGAAATTCCACATAATACTACCCACAAAAGATGGGTTCAAATAAAGACTTTTGTGGGGTAAGTCAAATATCATGTTTAAATGCAGACCAATTTTTTTTAAAAACATATGTTGCCAATAAAACAAATATCGCGTTTATGTACAGACCAACGATGGTTCGGAAAAATATATCTGATTCAGGTTAGTCAAATACTACGATTAAATACAGAACAAGGATAGTTATAAATAAAGACGTTTATTGCGGGTAAGTCAAATTCCACGTATAAATACACACCAAGAATGGGTCCAAAAAAAGACATTTGTGGGGTAAGTCAAATACTATATTTAAATGCAGACCAAATTTTTTTTTTTAAAAAGGCATAAGATGCGAATAAAAAAAATATCGCGTTTATCTACAGACCAACGATGGTTCGAAAAATGATATCTGATTCAGGTTAGTCAAAAACTACATTTAAAGACAAAACAAAGATGGTTTCAAAAAATCAACATCTGATAAATGTATGTCAAATACAGTCGAAAGATTGTTCCAAAAAAGAAACTTGCAGGAAGTAAGTCAAATACCACGTTTAAATACAGACCAAAGATTGTTAAAAAAAAGACATCCGTTGCAGGTAAGTCAAATACCACGTTTAAAAACAGACCAAAAATTGTTAAGAAAAAGACATCCGTTGCAGGTAAGTAAAATACCACGTTTAAAAACAGACCAAAGAAGGTTCGAAACAAAAACACATGCTGCAGGTAAGTCAAATACTACGTACAAATACAGGCCAAAGATTGTTAAAAAAGAAAACATTCTTTGCAGGTAAGTCAAATACCACGTATAAAAACAGACCAAAGATTGTTTTAAAAAAAAAGACATCTGTTTGCACGTAAGTCAAATACAGAGTTAAATACAGAGCGAAGATGGTTCTAAAAAAAATATCTGTTGCGGGTAAATCAAATACAACGTTAAATACAGAGCAAAGATATTTCTAAAAAATATCTGTTGCAGGTAAATCAAATGTCACGTTAAAATACAGTACAAAAATGGTCTCAAAAGACGACATTTGTTTCGGGTAAGTGAATTATCACGTTTGAATATAAACCAAAGATATTTCCAAAAAAGACGTCTGTTGCGAGTAAGTCAAATTTTAGGTTTAAATACAGACACAAGATGGTTCTATAAAAAAGACATCTGTTGCAGGCAGGTCAAATACTACGTTTAAATACAGAACAGAGATGGTTGTCAATATAGATATCTATTGCGGGTATGTTAAATATGATGTTTAAATAGACACAGAAGTTGTTAAAAACATCCGTTCCGTGTAAGTCAAATACAACGTTAAAAAACAACCAAAATTGCTTAAGAAATGGTATGTTGTGAGTAAATCAGTAAGAAGGTTCCAAAAAAAGACGTCTGTTGCGAATAAGTCAAATTCCATGTTTAAATACAGAACAAGGATGGATGTAAATAAAGACGTTTATTGCGGGTAAGTCAAATTCCACGTATTAATACACAGCAAAGATGGGTTCAAATAAAGACATTTGTGGGGTAAGTCAAATACCATGTTTAAATGCAGGCCAAATTTGTTTTCTTAAAAAAGGCATAAGATGCGAATAAAATAAATATCGCGTTTACGTACAGACCAAAGATGGTTCGAAAAAATATATCTGATTCAGGTTAGTCAAAAACTACGTTTAAACACAAAACAAAGATGGTTTCAAAAAATAAACATCTGATAGGGGTAATTCAATTACAGTCGAAAGATTGTTCCAAAAAAGAAACTTGCAGCGCGTAAGTCAAATTCCACGTTTAAATACAGACCAGAGATTGTTAAAAAAAAGACATCAGTTGCAGGTAAGTCGAATACCACGTTTAAAAACAGACCAAAGAAGGTTCGAAACAAAAACACCTGCTGCATGTAAGTCAAATACTACGCATAAACACAAACCAAAGATAGTTCTAAAAAAAAAACATCTGTTGGGGGTAAATCAAATACCATGTTTAAATACAGACCAAAGATTGTTCCAAAAAAGACATTTGTTTCGGGTAAGTCAAATATCACGTTTAAATACAAAACAAAAATGGTTTCAAAAGACGACATTTGTTTCGGGTAAGTGAATTATCACGTTTGGATATAAACCAAAGATGGTTCTAAAAAAGAAACTTGCAGCGGGTAAGACAAATACCACGTTTAAAAACAGACCAAAGAGAGTTCGAAACCAAAACACTTGCTGCAGGTAAATCAAACAATACGTATAAATACAGACCAAAGATGGTTCGAAACAAAAACACCTGTTGCAGGTAAGTCAAATACTACGTACAATTGTTTAAAAAAAAAGACATCTGTTGCAGGTGAGTCAAATACAACGTTAAATATAGAGCAAAGATGGTTCTAAAAAAATATCTGTTGCGGGTAAATCAAATATCAGGTTAAAATACAGTACAAAAATGGTCTCAAAAGACGACATTTGTTTCGGGTAAGTGAATTATCACGTTTGAATATAAACCAAAGATATTTCCAAAAAAAGGCGTCTGTTGCGAGTAAGTCAAATTTTAGGTTTAAATACAGTCATAAGATGGTTCTATAAAAAAGACATCTGTTGCAGGTATGTCAAATACTACGTTTAAATACAGAACAAAGATGGTTGTCAATATAGATATTTATTGCAGGTATGTTAAATATCATGTTTAAATAGACACAAAAGTTGTTAAAAAATCATCCGTTCCGTGTAAGTCAAATACAACGTTAAAAAACAACCAAAATTGCTTAAGAAATGGTATGTTGTGAGTAAATCAGTACCAGGTTTAAATGCAGACCAAAGAAGGTTCCAAAAAAAGACGTCTGTTGCGAGTAAGTCAAATTCCAGGTTTAAATACAGACCAAAGATGGTTCTATAAAAAAACACATCTGCTGAAGGTAAGTCAAATAATACGTTTAAATACAGAACAAGGATGGATGTAAATAAAGTCGTTTATTGCGGATAAGTCAAATTCCACTTATTAATAAACACCAAAGATGGGTTCAAATAAAGACATTTGTGGGGTAAGTCAAATATCATGTTTAAATGCAGACCAAAATTTTTTTAAAAAAAGACATATGATGCGAATAAAACAAATATTGCGTTTACGTACAGACCAACAATGGTTCGAAAAAGGATATCTGATTCAGGTTAGTTACACACTACGTTTAAACATAAAACAAAGATGGTTTCAAAAAAAAACTTGCAGCGGGTAAGTCAAATACCTCGTTTAAATACAGTACAAAGACTGTAAAAAAAAAGACATCCGTTGCAGGAAGTCGAATACCACGTTTAAAAACAGACCAAAGATCGTTCGAAAAAAAGACATAAGATGAGAATAAAAAAAATATCGCGTTTATGTACAGAGCAACGATGGTTCGAAAAATGATATCTGATTCAGTTTAGTCAAAAACTACGTTTAAACACAAAACAAACATGGTTTCAAAAAAGAAACATCTGATAGGGGTAAGTCAAACACAGTCGAAAGATTGTTCCAAAAAGAAACTTGCAGCGAGTAATTGAGATACCACGTTTAAAAACAGACCAAAGAAGGTTCGAAACAAAAACGCCTGCTGCAGGTAAGTCAAATACTACGTACAAATACAGACCAAAGATTGTTTTTAAAAAAAGTCATCTGTTGCAGGTAAGTCAAATACAACGTTAAATACAGAGCAAAGATGGTTCTAAAAAAATCTGTTGCGGGTAGATCAAATATCACGTTCAAATACAGAAAAAAATTGGTCTTAAAAGACGACATTTGTTTCGGGTAAATGAATTATCACGTTTGAATATAAATCAAAGATGGTTAAAAAAAGACGTATGTTGCGAGTAAGTCAAATTTCAGGTTTAAATACAGACACAAGATGGTTTTATAAAAAAAAACATCTGTTGCAGGCAAGTCAAATACCACGTTTAAATACAGAACAAGGATGGTTGTCAATATAGATATTTATTGCAGGTATGGTAAATATGTTCAAATAGACACAAAAGTTGTTAAAAAATCATCCGTTGCGTGTAAGTCAAATACAACGTTAACAAACAACCAAAATTGCTTAAAAATGGTATGTTGTGAGTAAATCAGTTCCATGTTTAAATGCAGACCAAAGATGGTTCCAAAAAAGACGTCTGTTGCGAGTAAGTGAAATTTCAGGTTTAAATACAGACCAAAGATGGTTCTATAAAAAACACAGCTGCTGCAGGTAAGTCAAATACTACGTTTAAATACAGAACAAGAATGGTTGTAAATAAAGACGTTTATTGCGGGTAAGTTAAATTCCACGTATTAATACACAGCAAAGATGGGTTCAAATAATGACATTTGTGGGGTAAGTCAAATACCATGTTTAATTGCAGACCAAATTTGTTTTTTTAAAAAAAGGCATATGTTGCGAATAAAACAAATATTGCGTTTATGTACAGACCAACGATGGTTCGAAAAATGATATCTGATTCAGGTTAGTCAAACACTATGTTTAAACACAACACATAAATGGTTTCAAAAAATATACATCTGTTGGGGATAAGTCAAATACAGTCGAAAGATTGTTCCAAAAAAGAAACTTGCAGCGGGTAAGTCAAATACCATGTTTAAATACAGACCAAAGATTCTTAAAAAAAAAAGATATCCGTTGCAGGTTAGTCGAATACCACGTTTAAAAACATACCAAAGATGGTTCGAAAAAAAGATACCTACTGCAGGTAAGTCAAATACTACGTACAAATACAGACCAAAGATTGTTTTAAAAAAAAGACATCTGTTGCAGGTAAGTCAAATACAGCGTTAAATACAGAGCAAAGATGGTTCTGAAAAAAACATCTGTTGCGGGTCAATCAAATAAAATGTTTAAGTAGAGACCAAAGATTGTTCCCAAAAAAGATATTTGTTGCGGGTAAGTCAAATATCACGTTTAAATAGAAAACAAAAACGGTTTCAAAAGACGACATTTGTTTCGGGTAAGTGAAATATCACGTTTGAATACAAATTAAAGATGGTTCCAAAAAAGACATCTGTTGCAGGACTGTCAAATACTACCTTTAAATATAGGACAAGTTGTTAAATCAAATACCACGTTTAAATATAGACCAACGATGGTTCGAAAAAGAGTGGCATGGCCTAGCGCGTTAAGGCGTGCGACTCGTAATCAGAGGGTCGCGGCTTCGCGCCCGCGTCGCGCTAAACATGCTCCCCCTCCCAGCCGTGGGGGCGTTATAATGTGACGGTCAATCCCACTATTCGTTGGTAAAAGAGTAGCCCAAGAGTTGGCGGTGGGTGGTGATGACTAGCTGCCTTCCCTCTAGTCTTACACTGCTGAAATAGGGACGGCTAGCACAGAAAGCCCTCGAGTAGCTTTGTGCGAAATTCCAAAAACCAAACCAAACCAATCGAAAAAGAGACATCTGTTGCAGGTTAGTCAAATACTACGTTTAAACAGAGACCAAAGATTGTTTCAAATAAAAATATTTGTTGCGGGTATGTTAAACATCATATTTACATAGAAGACAAAAGTTGTTATAAAAACATCTGTTGCGGGTAAGTCGAATACCACGTTTAAATACAGACGAAAGGTGTGCCTAGAAATAGAGACATCGGTTGCGGGTAATTGAAATAAAACGTTTAAATAGAGACAAAAGATGGATCCAATAAAAGACAACTGTTGCAGAGAAGTCAAATACTACGTTTAAATACAGTCCAACAATGGTTAAAAAAACATCTCTTGCAGGTAAGTCAAATACTACAGACCAAGGATTGTTCCGAAAAAGTCACTTTTCGCAGGAAAGTGAAATACCATGTTCAAATTCAAATGTTTTAAATGGTTTCAAAAAAAGACATTTGTTGTGAGTAAGTCAAATACCACGTTTAAATATAGACCAAACTTGTTTAAAAATAAAGAGGCGTATGTTTCGAGTAAATCAAATACCACTTTATAATACAGACCAACGATGTTTGAAAAAAAAGACATCTGTTGCAGGTAAGTCAAATATTGCGTATAAATACAGACTAAAGAAGGTTAAAAAAAATCTGCTGTGGGTAATGTAATAACACGTTCTAATAAAACCAAAGATTGTTCCAAAAAAGAAACTTGTTGCGGGTAAGTCAAATATCACGTTTAAATACAAACCAAACATGGTTTCATAAAAAGACATCTGTTGCAGGTAAGTCAAATAAATCGTTGAAATGCAGATCTAAGATGGGTAAAAATAAAGATATTTATTGCCGGTAAGTCAAATACCATGTTTTAATACAAAAAAGATGGTTTCAAAAAACGACATCTGTTGCGAGCAAAACAAATACCACTTCAAATACAGATGAAAGATGGTTCCATAAAAAAAAAAGACCTCTATTAAGTGAAAGTGAAATACCACGTTTAAATATAGACTCAAGATTGGTGGAAAAAAAGACATCTGTTGCAGATAAGCAAATACCATGTTTAAATACCGAATAAAAATGGGTCCAAATAAAGACGTTTTTTGGGGGTAAGTCAAATACCACTTTTAAATTCAGAACAAAGTTATTTAAAAAATATCATATGTTGCAAGTAAATGAAACCCCACGTTTAAATACAAACCAAAGATGGTTCGAAAAAAAAAATCTGTTGCAGGTAAGTCAAATACTATGTTAAATAGAGACCAAAGATGGTTCCATGAAAAATACGTCTGCTGCAGATAAGTCAAATACTATGCTTAAATACAGACCAAAGATGGGTCCAAAAATATATTTATGTTGCGGGTAAGTCAAATACCACGTTGAAATACAGACCAAAGTTTTTTAAAAAAGGGAAATATGTTGTGAGTAAATCAAATATCACGTGTAAATAGACCAAAGATGGTTCTATGAAAAAGATGTCTCTTGTGGGGAAGTCAAATAAATTGTTTCAATACAGGCCAAAGATGGGTCCAAGAAAAGGAAAACTGTTGCAGATAAGTCAAATACCACCTTTATGTATAGATCAAAGATTGTTCTAAATATAGACATTTATTGCGGGTAAGTAAAATACCACGCTTAAATACACACCAACGATGGTTCGAGAAACAGACCTCTGTCGGAGGTAAGTCAAATACTACTTTTAAATACAGATCAAAGATGGTTCCAAAAAAGAAACTTGTTGCGGGTAAGTAAAATATAACGTTTAAAAGCAAACAAAACATGGTTACAAAAAAAGACATATTTTTCGGGTAATTCAAATACCACGTTTGAGTACAAACCAAAGATGGTTCTAATGAAAGACTTCTCTTGCTAGTAAGTCAAATATCACGTTTAAATACAGACCAAAGATCGGTACAAAAAAGACATCTGTTGTAGGGAAGTCAAATACCATGTTTAAATACAGACCAAAGATGGTTCTAAATAAAGACATTTCTTGCGGGTTAGTCAAATTCTACATTTAAATACAGACCAAAGTTGTTTAAAAAATCATATGTTGCGAGTAAATCAAATACCACGTTTAAATACTGAACATTGATGGTTAAAAAAAAGATATATTTTGTAGGTAAGTTAAATACTACGTTTAAATACAGACCAAAGATGGTTGTAAATAAAGACATTTATTACGGATAAGTTACATACTACGTTTAAATACAGACCAAAGATGGTTGTAAATAAAGACATTTATTACGGATAAGTTACATACTACGTTTAAATACAAACAAAAGTTGTTTTAGAAAAAAGGCATATGTCGTGAGCAAATCAAATACCACGTTTAAATACAGACGAAAGATGGTTCTATGAAAACGACGTCTGTTGAGGATAAGTCAAATACTACGCTTAAATACAATCCACAAATAGGTCCAAAAAGACGTATTTTGCAGGTAAGTGAAATACCATGTCTAAATACCGACCAAAGATGGGTCCATAAAAAGACATCTGTTGCAGATAAATCAAATATCACGCTTAATTAGAGTCCAAAGGTGGGTGGAAATAGAAACGTTTGTTGCCAGTAAGTGAAATAGCATGTTTAAATACGGACCAAAGTTGTTGAAAAAAAAGACAACTGTTGCAGGTAAGTCAAATACTACGTATAAATACAGCCCAAAGATGGTTCTATAAAAAATACGGCTGTTGCAGGGAAGTCAAATACCATGTTTAAATAGAGACTAAAGATGTGTCCAAAAAATGACATTTGTTGCGGATATGTCAAATAACACGTTTAAATACAGACCAAAGATTGTTAAAAAAAAAAAGACTTCTGATTCAAGTAAGCCAAATACCAGTTTTAATACTGAAGAACAACAACAACAAGAAAAACTTTTTTCTGTGTACTGGTTTAGAAACGGATGAAAAGGTATGCGTGTTATAATATGTCTTAATTTAAAGATTTTGGTTAGCAATGTCATCCATTATCAGTAAGATAACAAGTGACACAAAGGCGAGCTAGTTATATCTCTTTCGAAGAGGGAATATAACACTTTCTGCTGTACTGATATACCTTACTTATGAGACATTGTAAACCATATAGTTCACAATGATCAAGAAGCTACGATTGGCTGGATCATACTCCTTTTGAGGCACAACTTGCAGAAGAATTACTAATGATAGTAATTTGTAGATAAAAGGAGTTGAGGTTTCTCTGTACGTCACAATCTGGCTGACTTCCCATGGAAGCCACAAGGTATCTGTTCTGCGTTTTAATGCCATTATGGAGGATCACAATATTTTGGAATTTGCCTTCGTGTAATTATTTCACCACTGCTTTATTAATATATTATGTTATTTAGTAATGTGTTAAGCAATTTCTTTAATCACTGCGCTCTGTGTTTAGTTTGTTTTGAATTTCGCGCAAAGGTATGCGAGAGTGAGCTGCTCTAGCCATCCCTAATTTACCAGTGTAAGACTAGGGGGAAGGCAGCTAGTCATCACCACTCACCGCCAACTCTTGGCTACTCTTTTACCAATGAATAGTTGCACTGATCGTTACGTTATAACAACCCCACAGTTGAAAGGGTGAGCATGTTTGGTGTGACGGGGATTCGAACCCGCGATATTCGAGTCGAGTGCCTTAACCACCTGGCCATGCCGGGCTCTATATGTAGTAGCAAGTTCGCTATGTTGTAGAACAAATACCATATAATAAGTTAAAATTTAACTGCGCTACTCAACAACAAAGGTCTCGAGCTCCATAATCGATTAGGTGTATTAAAAATTGTTTGTTTTGGAATTTCGCACAAAGCTACTCGAGGGCTATCTGTGCTAGCCGTCCCTAATTTAACAGTGTAAGACTAGAGGGAAGGCAGCTAGTCATCACCATCAACTCTTGGGCTACTCTTTTACCAACGAAAAGTGGGATTGACCGTCACATTATAACACCCCCACGACTGGGAGGGCGAGCATATTTGGCGCGACGCGGGCGCGAACCCGCGACCCTCGGATTACGAGTCGCGCGCCTTACGTTCTTGGCCATGCCGGGCCATGTGTATTAAAAAAATCCAAGTGGTAGGAAACTATGCGAGTACTCCAGTCGCCAGAAAAGACGATTTCCAGGAATCCCTAAAATAAAATTGATTAGTAATTTCACTCAATAATTGATAACTTTTGACCATCATGGTTGGTTTACCATCAATATTGCCAGGAAGAGGATCTAGTACACTGTTGAAATTACTTCCCAAAGTAATGCCATCTCTGTAAAATGAGTACGTTATTACCCTGTATGGCTTAATAAAGGAATGTCGAACGATCCGATAAGAAAGCATTTCTTGAGAGCGCTGTAAAGAAGATAGAAATCATAAAGTTTTATAAAGTCCATTTGCTTTTGTGTTTTTTTAACTTCACGCAAAGCTACACATTTCGATAATTGCATCATTTATTACAACCTGATCATGCATTTGCTAGCGAAACCAAGGTCGAACTAAATTTTGGTTTTCGTCGCTTCCGGTCTCTCGCTGGTCCAGCGGTTAGTCTACGGATTTACAACGTTAAAAATCAGGGGTTTGTTTCCCCTCGGTGGACTCAGCAGATAGCCTGATGTGGCTTTGCTATAAGAAAACACATACACTCATAACTTCGTTTTGGAGACGAAAAACATCATTGAAACGTGAGATAATTAAATTCAGTAAAAACATTAAAGTTTAAAATCGTAACTACATAAACAGTCTCGCAGCTTGATTTCATTCTTTCAGTTGAAATAGCCGAGTCTCTTCTCGTCTGGTCAGCACCTCCCTGTTGTCATATGCTATATTCTTTCCTTCCTTTCTCATTCGTGGGTCAGCTGAAATTTTGAGGATATAAGTAACTAAAATCTGCAGTTCGATCCTCTGTGGGAGACATCGCTCACTTTAAATGAAAAAACTCATATTTAATTACAAAGATAACTAATAGATGGTAGCACGCTCTAAAGAAATTTTAGTTATCGGCCCATTACAGATGTTCAACTAGTCGCCTTATAGATGACGCTAGAGAATAAACTTATTAAAGAAATTGGAAATTTTAAAACTATATACTACTTGTATTTTAATTACTAAAAGGCAGGTTATTACGTTCCTATGATATAAAAGCATTTGCACGAAATAAATATGTCATTTTACAAGCATATAATACTAATTAAAAATAATAATTGATAACGAGAAAACCTTATTTGTATAGAAAAAGATATATGTAGAAACGGTTGGTATGGATTGAGGAAATTCTATGTAGAGGAGCGAACAACGTTTCGACCTTCTTTGGTCATCGTCAGGTTCAAATGACCGAAAAAGATCGAAACGTTGTTCGCTCCTCTACACAGAATTTTCTTAATCCATACCATCTGTTTTTACAAACATAATAATTAAAAATACTTTAAGCAGTGAAAGTGTAGTATGTCTACTGCCTAGTCAATCAGTTCAGTTTTAGGGACAGCAATGCCTATATTACGAAAATTGAGTAACAAGCAATATAGAGAACGGTAGTCTGCGCTACTTATTACTTGGCATTTATGTTAAACTACTATTTTTTTTTTACCGGAAGTTCATAATTCAAATTTAAGATATTTAAATACACTATGAACTTCCAGTTGAAACTGTTATTCCGTTTTTGTCAACAAAGAATCTCTAAAGCGGGTAAGAAACGTGTTGAATTTTTATGGTTTTGTTTTTCACCTTATCAGTTGCATTTAATTAATAAAACTTACAGGAAAGATCAAAACTCGAGATCTTTGGAAAGATAGAACAACGTGGGCCTTTGGAAAGCTGGAATAGCGTAGACCTTTGTAAAGATGGAGTAAAGTAGACCTTTGGAAAGCTAGAATAACGTAGACCTTTGGAAAACTAGAATAACGTGGGCCTTTGAAAAAATAGAAAAACGTATACCTTTGGAAAGCTGGAGTAAAGCATTTCCTTTGGAAAGCTCGAATAACATAGACCTTTGGAAAACTAGAATAACATGAAACTTTGGAAAGTCAGAATAAACGTCAACCTTTGGAAAACAAAAGTAACGTGGATCTTTGGGAAGCTAGAGTAACGTAGACCTTTGGAAAGCTAGAATAGCGTAGACTTTTGGAAAGCTAGAATAACGTGGAACTTTAGAAAGTTAGAATAAACGTAAACCTTTGGAAAGTAAGAATAACGGGAATCTTTGAAAAGTTAGAGTAATGTAGACCTTTGAAAAGCTAGAATAACATGGATCTTTGGAAAGTTAAAATAACGTGGACCTTTGGAAAGTTCAAGTTACGTAGACTCTTGGAGACTGAAAATAGCGCAGAGATTCAGAAGACCAAAACAACGTGGACCTTCGAGAGTCGCAATAATTTTGGCATTATGGCGGATCAATGGTGATCTGAAGGATTTATAACGCTAACATTTGGGGTTCGATTCCCGATGTAAACAAAATCCATATAAACAGTTGTGCATTAAAAAACAAACGTTTGAGCCCCCAAATATTTTTAATTAAGTGCATTTAATCTCAATCAGCTTAAGAGGTAGAAGTAGAGAAACGCGTTTTCTGAATGTAACTATCGTGTTTGTCCAAAGTGTAGTTAATAATTTAATGTTATAAGGCAACTTCTAAAACAATGCTCACTTATGTAGATCTGTAGTATAGATGTAATGATACATATTTGGAAAACTGTTAGTTTTGTCATAATGAAGAGTTTCGTTCCTTATTTTCTGGTTTAATCTTGTGAAAATAAGAAGATAAGGAAGACGAAATAAGGAACACAAATAACAATTATGGTAAAATAAAAAAGTACGGGAATTTTCATCAAATGCTTTTATAGCACAAGTTAAGATAAGGTTAAGGCATCATATATCTCTATGATAACTCTTTAATAGAATGTTTTATCCGTATTACTGATGGAAGTATTATTGATGTTGTGGTTTACTTAAGACTATAATACTAACCAACAGCAGTAACAACATACGTGAACGTTTTAGATATTTTAAGAGCTGAAAAGAAAATGAAAAAAGAGACCCCCTAGATCTGGGTAAGGACCATTAATCATGCGCCATTTCTATACCCATATTCTACTGTAGGCTTGCTCTGATACGGTTTTGAAGTGCTCATAAGGAATTTTCATGTGTACGTGAGAGAATAGAATGTTTTGGACCATGAATTACGTTCAATAAAAAACGAACATGATTTTCAAATAATCTCCAACCTTGCAATAGACATCTGTACCACTGCCGTTCTGAGTATAGAGCGATGATGCCAGATGGTTTATTAAGGATTCTGGATCTTGTAACAAGGAATATTTTTAACATGGAAAATGTGGGCAATTCAGAGGGCACTGTATAGTCGTTGTACTCACAAGGGATCACCGAAACTTAAGAGATTGGGGGGCGCTGTTATGTACATGTTTTGTAACACGATCTCGTTTCGAATTTTTATACTCTAGGTAATAAGTAATAAGATATAACTGACTCATAGAAACGTTTGGTTTGATACAGTTTAAAAAAGCCAATATCTATACATATTTGAAGTTGAAACGTTATTACACACACACACAAAACATCTCAGAATGTCTGAAATATCTACTTTGAAACATAAATATCTAACTTATTTATCTTACTTCAATTTGAAAGTTGTTCAGGGTTAAGCTTTGAGGTTTGTAACACTAAAAGTCGAGTTCCGTATCTATGGTGAGCTCAGCAAAGATAGCCTATTATGTAACTTTGTGCTTAAATGCAAACAAAAACAGACTTCGTTTTAAGCTTTATAAGGCCTACATTTTATTTTTTTGTATGATTTGTTTTCAAATGCTTTTAAAAGAGAGATAAGTATTTCAATTCTTTGATAAGGTTTGAAATTTGTCTCTCAGCACAGCGGTTTAAAATGATATATTTTCCACGGATGAACAATTATGGATCTAAAAATAATTAATTTTGATGTTTCAAAGAAGTTGTTTTCGGTTTATAAACTTTTGGACGACTGTTATAAATAATTGTACTAAAGTGTTTTGTTGGTTTCTTTATAAAGTTTATCTTTAGACCTCTATACCATGTCTGCTACTTGATATCCAGATCTGAAGGACGTCTACTACTTGATATACAGATCTAAAGGTAGTAGACGTCCTACAGATCTGGAGCATGCTTGTCATGTGACATAGAGAATTAAACAAGAACACCACTTAATGTAGGAACTTAAAGAATATTTGCTACATGACATGAAGATTTGAATAATGTCTGTCTTGAGATATAGAAACTCGAAAGATGTCAGTAAAACTGCAGTGAACTGCGCTTTAGTTAAATAAATACATCAACATAAGTTACTGCTTAATAACAAATACAATGCCGAGAACTGTTACTTCAGTGAGTTTACTAATATAAGAGTCAGAATGTTGAACTTCTGTTGCTATATCTTCTATATTACAAACCTAGGATCTTGGGCTTCTTCCAACATTTATCATGAATGGACTTCCGTTTTCATCAAACAGTTTTCTGTTTTTAAGATTTGGTATTCATGAAATAACTGAACTGATGAACAGTCGTTCTTGATTTTTTCTTTCTCCGTGACAATTCATAAATCAAACGTTACGTATTTTCCGGATTTCTTTTTTTAATGAATGAAACTGGTTATATATAATAAATATTTAAAGGAAAGCGAGTAAATGCCCCTAAGTTTATGAGAATCAAATCTAAAGCCAGTTAGTATACTAAAGATTCGAATCTGGCAGTTTTTAAAGCCAGTTTACGAAAATTTCGGATTTAGAGTTGGTTAGAAAAGAATAAACAAATCGAGCCTCATATTTAACATTAACAGCTGTAAGAAAAGAGATTAATAGAGAATTATGTTTGGTAATAATATTCAATCTAGTAATTAACCAAGAATTAGACTTATTAATAATATTAAATCTAGTAATTAACAAGGAGAACATGAAAACACTAGGGTGCTGTAAGGCAGAAGGTTAATAGAGGATTAGATTTAATATGATAATAATGTAAATTGATAAAGATTGAAATATCTAAAATATTAGAGCTATCAATATCTAAGTCCATTAGTTTTACTTTTCTCTGTAATTGAAGGATTGAAAGCTATTTTATTTCTCACGTACTGTGTCTTTTGACGTGATTAAATAAATCAACAGATGATTATTTCACAATACATTTATTTATCAGAGAATTAATGTATATAGAACAATACTAGTTTTTTCCTTTACAGTATAATTTAATATCAACGATAAAAGAAATTATCCACATCAAATTAACAAAATTTATACAATTTATTGTTTATAAAGCAGCCACGTATTAAAGTACCAGTGCTTAAAGTTCTTCTATCATTACAACCATACCTAACTGTTTAGCCACTCTGGTTCAACGAAAAAAACAAAACTGACGGATTGTAACAGCCTAAAGCAAACTGTTCATATACTCAGATCATAAAGATGTGTTCGGATAGATGATTTAGAATTTATAAAACGATGATATTGCTTTTATTTAATGGCACGCGAAAACAAAAGAATATGGATCAATTAGGGGAACCAGGATCATCCAGAAAAAATATGTAAAACGCTCCATTCAAGCCATAATAAGCAAAATACGTCGCCTTTTAACAACAGCAAAAGTCAGTGGCAAAAACAAGTTCTCATGTTTCAAACAATAGTACGCAGCATGATCAAATAGAATTTCTGTTTGGAAAACCGACACAAGTCACGTGTACGCACGTCGGTTCCATGAAGTATTAATTCAATCTCCTTATTTCACTTTCCCAGATACGGCGGTATCTAACTCTAACTGTTCACACATATCTTGGGTAACGAAAGTAGCCGGTACAGGTACTTTGATAACGTTACATTACAAGCAGTTTAACTTCGGTCCGTTACTAAATGTAACGTGAGATGCAGCTCCTTTCAAAAACTGATAAAACAAAGTGAACGTTACATTAAATAAATAGGTTTCGTTAACCTAAGTGTTACTCATGTTTTACATTATTAAAGGGTTATCCAGTAGAAATACGTTATGGTCATGGGGTTAAGGCGCTCGCTCGACTCGTTATCTGAGGGTCACGGGTTCGAATCTCCATCACGTTAAACATATTTGCTCTTTCAGCCGTATGGGTGTCATAATTTAAAGGACAATATTACTATTCATTGGTAAAAGAGTTTGCCTAAAAGTTGGCGGTGGATGGTGATGACAAACTGCTTTCCCACAGCTGAATTAGGGATGGTAAGCACAGATAATCCTCCTGTAGCTTCACAGGAAATTCAAAAAGAAACAAACTAATTAAGGTATATATTAATACTCTATCTTATTTATCATGCAAAGGGTTAGCTAGAAAAACTTATGTCACATTTCTTCCTTATCTTTCCGAGATGACTTTATAATCGTATTTTCTTTTTGTGAATTCTGATTATTGCTCAATAAACAAATATCCTCATGTTCATCTTAGTAAAGAGGCGCTGTTTTGAAATTATATTTATGAAATACTTGTTAGGATGTGAAAGCCTTTTCTAATCTGGCGACGTCTATTATTTTTCAGTTTATATCTTGTGAATTTAATACTTTTCTTCCATTACACTAACAGTAAACAAAATTTCGTATCTACTCGTACTTAACTGTTTGTAAGAAATGTTGATATGCTATAATTAGGGCCTATCTAGAGTGAGCCTTCACTATTATATATTAATGTAATGATATTTGACCTGGCATGGCGTGGTGGTTAGGGTGTTCAACTCATAACTTTCGCGTCACTTACTGCACTCGTCATTCTAGCCATGGAGACATTATAATGTGATGCTCAATTCCATTTATGTTTATTAAAGAGTAATCTAAGAGTTGGTTGTGAGTGGTTGAACAGTTACCTTCTCTCTAGTTTATCACTTCTAATCTAGGGACGGCCAGAGCAGACAGCCTGAACGTAATTTTGGTCCAAATTCTAAACAGAAAAACAAGGAAACAAATATATTTATCTAAAAACGGCTCGTTTGGGTTGAGAAATTTTTCTTATGTAGAGGAGCGAACAACGTTTTGACCTTCTTCGGTCATCGTCAGGTTCACAAAGAAAGAAAGAGGTAACTGACCGGAAGCTGACCACATGTTTGAAAGGGGTTGTGCAACTGAGTGTCGGAATGTAGAGGAGGTGCTTAGATGTTTGAATATATAATTTTATATTATTTATTTTATTATTATTGTTTATTATATTATTTTTAATATAGGTATAAAGGTGTTCCTTTGTATTGGTTTATTTTGGGCTTGAGTTATTGTATAAGTAAGGCTTCTTTAATTTTGCGTTTGTTTATGTTTGTTTCTTTATTTGTATTTGGGTGTTTCCTATGATTATGTTGTGTTTATTTGACTTTTTATGTTCTTTGAATCTGGTTTCCATTTCTCTACTTGTGTCTTCAATATATAAGTCGTGGCAGTTATCACATTGTATTTTTACAAATAATGTTGGTGTGGTGTGTAGTTTTTACATTGTATAGATATCAGTTTTGTGCCTGGTTTTTGAATACATGTGGTATTAACTGGAATGTCATATTTTGTTACTAGTTTTTGCCAAATGTTGGTTATTTTTTTGCAACAGTATATGGTTTCGTGATTTTTTGATTCGTGAGATATATTTACTTTTGTTGGTTGATTTTGCTTTTTGTGTAGGTGTGTGCGTATAATGTTTTCTACGGTTTGTGGAGGAAACTTATTGATGTTGATGAAGTATTGTTTTATTTTGTCTAATTCGTCGTTAATTTTATCTGGTGAGCATAGTTTTATGACTGTGTTTATTTGGTTTCTTAGTATGTTGAGTTTTTGTTTTGTTTCATGTGCTGAGTCCCAAGGAATGTATAGTCCAGTATGGGTGATTTTTCAGTGGATTTCTGTTTTAAACTGTGTTTCGGTTCTTGTAATTTTGAAGTTAAGAAATGATATTTGATTGCTTTCTTCTTGTTCACATGTGAAGTTGATGTTGGGATGTATAGAGTTAATGTGATTGAAAAAATTAAGTGTGTGTTCTGTAGATGTGAATCCCGCAACCGTGTCATCTACATATCTGTACCAGTATAGTGGTGGATGTAATGCTGTGTTAATTGCTTGTGTTTCAACTTGTGTCAAAAATATTGGCTAGAACTGGTGATACTGGGTTGCCAATTTTCTCAACCCAAACGAGCTATTTTTAAATAAATATTTTCTATACAAGTGAGTTTTCTCGACATCATTGAAGGAAACAAGTATGTATATTTATTACATAATTTGAGCGGTAGAGCTACATTCAAGGCTTCATATAGTTATATACACAATTGGCTTCTTTGTGAAAATGTCAAGGTTTAATTGAATAATTTTCAAAACCAAATTGTACGTGGTTTCATAAAGAAATATCCAGTTTATAGAATCCATGATTGAAATAAAAATAATCTTTTTAACAGATACGAACCGCACATCATTGATTGTGATATTACTTTATTGACTTATTTTAAGGCCCGGCATGGCCAAGCGTGTTAAGGCGTACGACTCGTAATCTGAGGGTCACGGGTTCGCATCCCCTTTGCGCCAAACATGCTCGCCCTTTCAGCTGTGGGGGCGTTATAATGTTACGGTCAATCCCACTATTCGTTGGTAAAAGAGTAGCCCAAGAGTTGGCGGTGGGTGGTGATGACTAGCTACCTTCCCTCTAGTCTTACACTGCTAAATTAGGACGGTTAGCACAGATAGCCCTCGAGTAGCTTTGTGCGAAATTCAAAAAACAAACAAAGAACTTACTTTATAAAGAGAAGATTATTTTTTTAGTTACTTATTCAGTAAAGAAGACATTCCTTGTAGTGACTCATTCTGTAAAGAAGATGATCTTTATTAGCTAAATATTCAATATAGAAGACGTTCATTTTAGTGACTTATTCAATAAAGATGTTTGTTTGTTTTGTGCTAGCCGTCCCTAATTTAGCAGTGTAAGACTAGAGGGAAGGCAGCTAGTCATCACCACCCACCGCCAACTCTTGGGCTACTCTTTTACCAACGAATAGTGGGATTGATCGTCACATTACACACCCCCACGGCTGGGAGGGCGAGCATGTTTAGCGCAACGCGGGCGCGAACCCGCGACCCTCGGATTACGAGTCGACGCCTTACGCGCTTGGCCATGCCAGGCCTATTCAATAAAGAACACGTTCTTTTTAGTGATTTATTCAGTAAAGAAGACGTTCTCTTTAGTGACTTATTCAATAAAGAAGACGTTTTTGTGACTTACTCGATAAAGAATACGTTCTTTTTGTGTTTTATTTAGTAAAGAAGACATTCTTTTTAGTGACTTATTAAATAAAGAACACATTCTTTTTGGTGACTTGTTCAATAAAGAAGATGTTATTTTTAGTGACTTATTAAATAAAGAAGACATTCTTTTTAGTGACTTATTCAATAAAGAAGATATTATTTTTAGTGACTTATTCATTAAAGAAGATGTTATTTTTAGTGACTTATTCATTAAAGAAGATGTTATTTTTAGTGACTTATTCATTAAAGAAGATGTTATTTTTGGTGACTTATTAAATAAAGAAGATGTTATTTTTAGTGACTTATTCATTAAAGAAGATGTTATTTTTAGTGACTTATTCATTAAAGAAGATGTTATTTTTAGTGACTTATTCAATAAAGAAGATATTATTTTTAGTGACTTATTAAATAAAGAAGATGTTATTTTTAGTGAATTATTAAATAAAGAAGATGTTATTTTTAGTGAATTATTAAATAAAGAAGATGTTATTTTTAGTGACTTATTCATTAAAGAAGATGTTATTTTTAGTGACGTATTAAATAAAGAAGATGTTATTTTTAGTGACTTATTCATTAAAGAAGATGTTATTTTTAGTGACTTATTCATTAAAGAAGATGTTATTTTTAGTGACGTATTAAATAAAGAAGATGTTATTTTTAGTGACTTATTCATTAAAGAAGATGTTATTTTTAGTGACTTATTCATTAAAGAAGATGTTATTTTTAGTGACTTATTCATTAAAGAAGATGTTATTTTTAGTGACTTATTCAATAAAGAAGATATTATTTTTAGTGACTTATTAAATAAAGAAGATGTTATTTTTAGTGAATTATTAAATAAAGAAGATGTTATTTTTAGTGAATTATTAAATAAAGAAGATGTTATTTTTAGTGACTTATTCATTAAAGAAGATGTTATTTTTAGTGACGTATTAAATAAAGAAGATGTTATTTTTAGTGACTTATTCATTAAAGAAGATGTTATTTTTAGTGACTTATTCATTAAAGAAGATGTTATTTTTAGTGACGTATTAAATAAAGAAGATGTTATTTTTAGTGACTTATTCATTAAAGAAGAAAATCTTCTTTCAACGCCTTATATACATTAACAAATCATTCGAAATATATTTCTATCACCGTACATTAACCTTTTTTTTTTAATGCGTTTGTTGCTAATGATCTATTTCAACAGCAGTTTGTATGAATTCCAGACAACCATTTTACAAGTTTTATAAATTCAACAAACAAATCCATTTCAGGTTTCTCTCTGTGTAGAAATCGTACATAATCGAGGAAAATTAGAGTGACTGTTATATTACGATTTATCTGTGATATCTAAATTTTGTAATTAATAACCATTTATGTTAGAAAAATCTACAGAAACAAAAATAGTAATAAACATCAACAACAAATAGTGAAAATAACATTAGTTCTTTAGTATGCCTGATCATAAATGCCATCGTAAATGAATCATTCGATGATACATTATGAGCCGCATTTCATTTATTCTGGTTATAGTTTTACGCGTTTTGAGTTTCAAATACTAAATCAATGTCTATGGCCTTGTCAGAAACTGTGAATAAGTTTCTAGAAACTACACTATTATATTTCAACCAATGGACGATGAGCGAGCAAGAAAAAGAAAGAAAAACGTTTTAATAAATCTTTGTTAATGAGTTAGTCAAGGATGTTCTAAGTTATTGAACTCTTACTAGGTTATGTGTTTGTTTATCTGCTTAAATTATTTAACTTAACTTAACGTAAATTAATTAATTAATTAAATTAATTAATACACTTATTGAAAGTATTATTTCATAAAAAAACTTTTTTCAATAATTGAATTGGTCTGTTTGGAACTTTATACGAAGCAGCGCGTCCCTGATTTAGCAGTGCAAAAATAGAGGAAAAGTCACCATCACCTACTTTAGTTACTTTATTTTACAAACGAATGGTGGGATTGTACGTTACATTATAAAGCCTCCACGTTTAAAAGGGCGAGCATGTTTATTGATGTGGATTCGAACCCGTGACTCGAGGTTCCGAGTCCAATCTCCTAACCGCCAGTCATGCCAAATATGCTTTAAAGAATTATCCTTAATAGTAATTCATATCATTGTCTATCAACTTCTAAAGTCCATTCAGACCATAAGGTAAGTTAGTTTCTGTTAAAGAAGCGTTTCGGATTAAAATTATTTGATACGTGACCGTTCATAACTTTGCAAAACACTCCAGTTTAGTTTTTAATAACTTAAATTGTGTTCTATTAATAATTGTCGGTTGTGACTTGTTTATGAATTTCACTACGAATTTTAGCTAATCTTCCACTGTTTTCCATTTGGTTAAATATTAAACATTTATAGATTTGTTTTGTACTGAAAACTAAATTCAGAATGATATAATGTTGGTTATTGTTTACTGTTTAACATTGTGGATGATATTATCTATTGAACAATAACTTTAGGTGTTCCAACGTAGAAAAAAAGTAAAAACAATCTAACGCCCTGTACCGTTCATCGTTTCATACCTTTAAAACTGTATACAAAGCTGTCTGAGTTCATCTGGGATCAACTACCAGCATGTCTTCCTTTTGTATCGTGGTCTGAGTCTCTGTTTTGTTTTACAGGATATTAAAAATATCTAATTACTTTAAAGCAGCTCAAAATGGGTGGAAACAGCATTTTCTAAGTCAGAAAAGTAATAAAAACATATTTTTTGTGTATGTTTGTTGTATATAACGTTTAAGTGATAAAACAAAACCAACGAATCAAATCAGAGCTAGTCTTTAAGAATGGAAATGTATATCTTTGATTAGCTTGTAGTCAGTAATACAAATTACGCGATCGGTGGGACACTACAGAGGGCGTGATTGGCAGCGTTAGAAATTCCGGATGTCATCAATGTCCTTTTCACTTTGTTTTACTCTTTATGTGTCACACTCTCGCTAGACGTCAGACCAGAATCAATGTTTGTCGAAGAAATTGAAGCGCCACACTTGATAGTGGTTGCAGTGATTCACGTGCGTTTTTCTTTTTATGCTTTTATGACTGATGAAAACAATGGAATTGTTCTTTCTCGAGGAACCACTGCTTTCAGGTTTCTGAGATTCAAGACGCCAGAAAGATAATTTAGACCAACTATACCTTATCTGCTAACAACGATTCCGCCTGATGGTTTATTTGCTATAATAAAGGATAAATAAGTGAAAAAAGAAGAAAATACTCTTTATTGAATAAGTCACTAAAAACTACGTCTTATTTACTTAATAAGTCACAAACAACGTTTTCTTTGCTGACTAAGTCACTAAAATGAACGTCTTCTTTACTGAATAAGTACCTAAAGAAAACGTCTTCTTTACTGAAAAATTCACTAAAACGAACGTCTTCTACACTGAATAAGTCACAAAAAAGAACGTATCCTTTATTGAATAAGTCACTAAAAAGAACGTGTTCTTTATTGAATAAGTCACTAAAAAGAACGTACTCTTTATTGAATAAGTCACAAAAACAACATATTCTTTACTGAATAAGTCACTACTAAAAGAACGTACTCTTTATTGAATAAGTCAAAAGAACGTCTTTTTTTACTGAATAAGTCACTGAAAAGAAAGCATTCTTTACTGAATGTGTCACAAGAAGGAAAGTATTTCTTATTTAATAAGTCACTTAAAAACGTATTTTTTATTGAATAAGTCACGAAAAGTATTCATTAATGAATAATTCAGTAAAAATAACGTCTTTTTTACTGAATAAGTCACTGAAAAGAACGTCTTCTTTACTGAATAAGTCACTGAAATGAACGTCTTCTTTACTGAATAAGTGACAAGAAGAAACGTATTGTTTATTGAATTAGACACAGAAAAGAGCGTCTTGTTTACTGAATGAGTCACTCAAAGAACGTCTTCTTTACTGAATATGTCACTGAAAAGAACGTATTTATTAAATAAGTCAGTAAAAGGAACGTCTTATTTACTGAATAAATGACAAAAATGAACATATTTTTATTGAATCAGACACAAAAGAACGTCTTGTTTACTGAATGAATCGCTAAAAAGAACGTCTACTTTACTGAACAAGTCACTGGAAAGCGATGTCGTGTTAGCGATTCCTGAATTTCGAGCTTCAACAGACATGGAGTTAACTAAAGATTTAGACACAAAGATCAGTTTTCAGGATAAAATTTGAACTAACTTATCATCGAAAACACTAACAAACGCATTTTGTTGCCAAAACTAACGGCGGCTTAGAAACTAAGTTATCAAAACGTTTAGAGCAACTATCTATATTTATGAAAAGTTATATATACATGTGTACGTGTGTGTGTAAATCACATCTGGCTGCAGACAAATAAAGGCAGCAGAAGCTGAGATGTTCCAGTTCAAGCACTCAACTCCTAACCCTAACTGATTCTCCATAGTTGCTGCCTAGTTTGATATTTGCTTGTGAATATTGTCTGACAGATAGAATATCCCCAACGCATTTGGGTGCTATGGTTATGGACATCATCTGTTATGCTTAGTTGGAATTTCGCGCAAAGTTACAAAGTCTGCGCTAGTCGTACTTAATTTAGTAGTGTACGACTATAGGAAAGACAGCTAGTCATCACAACCCACCGCCAACTCTTAGGCTACTCTTTTACCAACGAATAGTGGAACTGACCGTCACACTATAATGTTCACACGGCTGAAAGGGTGAGTACATTTGGTGTGACGGGAATTCGAACCCGCGACCAACAGATCGCGAGTCTAGTGCCCCCTAAATCACCTGACCATGTTGAGCGTCATATGCTATGAGTGTAATTATATCAAGGAATGGTAATGGAAGCATTATTTTTTAAATTTTTAGTATCGTTGTAACGTTTTTATGTATTGTTTTTGTGTTAACGTCATTATTATATTATAGTGCTGATTTAATTACCTACTGACAATTAATGTACCTGATAGCATTAAAGCTATTTATTTATTTACGTACTAGGCTGAGCACTAGTCCCTAGCATGAAAGTTATGTAAATTCGTGAAAAGTTGCTTTCTTTATATGTAAGTTTAAAAAAAGAGCAAACCGAAACGTCTATAAAAACCGCAAAATACAAAAAAGTGAAACCGTAAGTTTGGTTGTATCTTCACATGGACCCAACAAACCTTCATGCGGAATTTGATGAAGATCCATCGAAAGGAAACAAAGTTGTGGTCGAATTACGTAAAAAAACGCCCATTAAAACCGAACAACTGAAAGTCTCTAGTTAAAACTTCCACATGAACCTCCATACCAATTTTGGTAAAGATCCATCCACACCCTGTGGAGTATTTACATGGACATACAATAGACAGTACTATTATATTATATTTATATAGATAACATACAACAGCCAGTGACATTATATTTATATAGATAACATACAACAGCCAGTGACATTATATTTATATAGATAACATACAACAGCCAGTGACTTTATATTTATATAGATAACATACAACAGCCAGTGACATTATATTTATATAGATAACATACAACAGGCAGTGACATTATATTTATATAGATAACATACCAGTGACATTATACTTATAAAGATAACATACAACATAAGTACTATTATGTTTATATAGATAACATGCAACAGATAGTACTATTATATTTATACAGATAACATACAGTAGACAGTACTATTTTATTTATATAGATAACAGACAACAGACAGTACCATTATATTCATATAGATAATATGCAACAGAGAGTATAAGTAAATTTATATGGATAACAGAAAACAGACGGCACTATTATATTTATATAGATAGCATTACTATTATATATGTATAAATAACACTCAACATACAGTTCCAACATAGGTGTGTGAACATTTTTAGTCGTAACTTAGGGTTACAACACGTTTCTTGTACACCTTAACCTGTACTTCACACTATGAAGAATTCACAGTTATTCTTTGTTTTAAAACATGAACACCTCACCACTACTTTTTATTTTATATTATAAGTCCGTAAACAAGACACAGTTTTCCCATTTTAACAGTGTAGTTTCAGTAAAAAGAGTTCCATTACAACTTCAGTGAAAGGGCTCGTTTTACTTTATGTAATTGTCTATCGTCTTGTATCCATCTTTTCCTGGAGTCAAGTTTCAGTAGTATCGCTCAGTATTACTTCATCGAAGATTTGTTGCAACGTTTCTCTAACGCAAACTTTGGCGTCTGTGATTTCATTTGTGACTAACTGGAGGAAATTGTGTCAATTTCACAAACTTGCTTCAATTTTCTCGAGTAATTGATCATAGAAATCTAGGAGTATTAACGAGTGGAATACAACTGATTATGTTTCTTCTACTTGTGTTTCTTTAGCAACTATCTAATAAAGACAGTTCATAAGTCTGGAATTAACAAATTGATGTTTTCATAAGTCTCTTCAAGTTATTTAGAAAATTAAGATATTTTCTCTTTCGTTTTTCAGAAGAAACAATCGATGTTATAAAACTACTGAAGAAAAGGATTTTTGTGAATAATTTCTAGTCTTGACTAACTTTTGTTTGAGTTAAATAATATGCAGGTCACTACAATCAAACTCCAGAATCTGTCACTAGAACCTCAATAACCAACAAGTCACTATTAATTTAACTTCAGACTCTGTCACTAGGGCATAAATAACATATAAGTCACTATTAATTTAACTTTAGAATCTGTCATTAGGACCTAGTCTAATTTTAAGACCGTACACTAGCATCTAGATAGTATGTAGTTTTCAATCCTAAGTTTGAAAGTATATATCTTTAACAATGATATTACCGTAACAATCGTAAGTTTAGGCGTTTATATAAGCGATTGACGAAACGATGTGTATCCGAAATAGCAGAACGTTGGTTTTGTTTATTGGGATTTAGATAATATGTTGGTTTGTTCACTGGGAGTTAGACAATATGTTGGTTTCGTTCACCGGAATTTAGATAATATGTTAGTTCTGTTTACTGGGACTTAGGTAAGATGTTGGTTTTGTTTACTGGGATTTATAATTTATGTAAATATTGTTCACTGGGATTCAGATAACATGCTGGTTTTGTTTACTGGGATTTATAATTTATGTAAATATTGTTCACTGGGATTTAGATAATATGCTGGTTTTGTTTACTGGGATTTATAATTTATGTAAATATTGTTCACTGGGATTTATTTAACATGTTTGTTTTGTTTGCTGAGATTTAGTTAATATGCCGGGTTTGTTTACTGAGAGTTAGATAATACGTAAGTACTGGGATTTAGATACACTGCTGGCCAAAATCTTAAGGCCAATGAACATAAAGAAAAATTATGCATTTTGCGTTGTAAGACTCAACCACTTACTCGAGTAGAGCTTCGAAAGATGAAAATAAAAAAGGGAAAATAAAAATAAAAACTTTTTAGCATTTAATAAGGAAAATGTGAACACTATGAAATTAGCCTAAATACTAGCTGGTCAAAAGTTTAAGACCATACCAAAAAGAAGTCCTAAACAGGGTAGGAAATGCTCAACAAGAAGTCTCAATAGTAAGTTGCATGGCTGTCATTGCGAATAACTGCAAACATTCACTTTAGCATGGTCGATATAAGCGTTTGTAGAAGGCTGGCTGGAATTTTATTCTAAGTTGTAAAGATGGAATTGACGTTCATTTCTATAGACTTTCCTTGCCATCCACCCCCAAACATTTTCAATGGGGTTCAGTTCGGGCGAACACGCTGGATGGTTCAAAAGAATCACGTTATTTACCATGAAAAAGTCCTTTGTCCTGCGGGCATTGTGGATTGCAGTGTTGTCCCTGAAAGATCCAGTTATTTTCACACAAGCGAGGGCCTTCAGTCAATAAGGATGCTCTCTCCAACATGCTAATGTAGCCAGCTGCTATTTGACGTCCCTGTATAACCACGGAAGGAGAAAGCACTCCAGATCATGATGGAGTCTTCTCCACTGTGTCGTGTAGAAAATGTCTCCGATAGGATATCCTTATCGTGCTAGTAACGATGAAAGCCATCTGGACCATCCAGGATAAATTTTTCTCATCATAGAACAAAACCTTCGTCCACTTTTCTACGTCCCATGTTTGGTGCTTCTCAGCAAAATTTAACCGAGCTGTTTCGTGGTATGGAAGGAGGCGTAGCCTTTGAAGAAGTTTACGGTTTTTAAAGTCTTTCTCTCGTAGATGCTGTCTTATTGTTCTTGAGCTGGATTCTGCGTCCGTAAGGGCCTTAATCTGGTTCGACGATCGGCTGGTGTCTTGCCGGACAACCCGTCGAATCCTCCTGTTCAATGCCGGCGAAATTTTCTTGGGCCGACCACTTGAAATTCTCGTTCCGTATCCCTCAGGGCCTTTTAAGAAATTTGCAACAGCAGTTTTACTACGCCCAATCTCATCAGCGATGGTACGTTGAGAGAGACCTTGCAGCTCGACAATTCTGCCACGTCCAAACTCTGTCAACGTTTTAGCCTTTACCATGTTTTTACCCAATGTAACACAGGAGATGTCAGTGAGAGATGTTGACAACGCTAATGCTTGAACACAAACGACTAAATTTTGTTGCGTGTTTACCGATTAACGCATCGTTTCAGTATGGTCTTAAATATTTGACCAGCTAGTATTTAGGCTAATTTCATAATGTTCACATATTAAATGTTACAAAAGTTTTCTATTTTTATTTTCCCCTTTTTTTATTGTCATCTTTCGAAGCTCTACTCAAATAAGTGGTTGAAAATAACATAAGAATAACGCAAAATGCATATTTTTTCTTTATGTTTATTGGCCTTAAGATTTTGGCCAGCTGTGTAATATGTAAGTATTGTACTTGATAAAAATTATAATTTGTAAAAACATAATACTGAGTGAAGTAGTTATATAGACATAACTTACTTCATCCGATTATTAGAAAGAAGACATAGCTTAATTCATCTGTTTATAAGAAAGAAGACATAGGTTACTGCATCTGATTACAAGAAAGACATAGCTTACTTCATCTGATTACAAGAAAGAAGACATATCTTACTGCATCTGATAATTAGAAAGAAGACATAACTTACTGCATCTAATTACTAGAAAGAAGACGTAGCTCACTGCATCTGATTACAAGAAAGAAGACGTAGCTTACTGCATCTGATTATTAGAAAGAAGTCTTAGCTTACTGCATCTTATTATTAGAAAGAAGACTTAGCTTACTGCATCTGATTATTAGAAAGAAGTCATAGCTTACTGCATCTGATTGTTAGAAAGAAGACATAGCTTACTGCATCTGATTATTAGAAAGAAGACATACCTTACTTACATTCGGGTTACTGGAGAAAAGGCATAGCTTACTTGTATACTGAGCATAGATAATAGATAAACAGTTGGACAATGAATAGATAGACAATTAGCCGGTCAGGCAGGTGAACAGATGATGGATAGAAAATGACAGGTGTATTGAGTTAAAAAAAGACCTTCAGTTTTTTATTTTCTTAGGAACATTATCACAATAAATTAATAAACAAAACCTTTAATAAATTTGAAAAATATTTCCGTTTGGCGCACTAAGATTAAACAGCTTGTCTGTCTGTTGAATAATCGAAAATAATAAATTAATAGAATCATATTTAAAGACTGATTCTCTGTAAAAGGAAACTCAAACCGTCATAACTTGTGGTATTGGCTCTGTTTTATTGCTTTTCACACATAATAAAGAACTATTCATTTCTCTGTCTAGCCACTCTTTGTCTTTCTATATAACCATTTGTTTGTTTGTCTATCTGTGCACCTAACTCTCTTTCTCTCAGTCTATCTATTTCTTTATTTAGTTATTCATTTCTCTATCTGGGGATTATTTTATAGATGAAAACGATTTGTCCAAGTGCCGTAGTGCTGGTTTATGGTTCTGATGTAATTCTTTAACGATTTTTAGTAACTGTTTCATTTGCTTGGACTTATAGTCCTAAACATTTATTCGTATTTATTTTTACTTGCTTTGTGCTGTTTCCCAGTAGGTTGACTTTATGGACTTACATCACTAAAATCCGGGGTTCAATTTCCAGTGGTAGATCCGGCGGACAGCCAAATGTGTTTAAAACAAATACATTCTGCTGACTTATCCATTTATTCTGAAAGACGAGCAAAACTAATTAATAATGAACCGGTTTCTAAAAAAAGAAAGAAACACTATTATCGTGATATTATTGGTGTGGTTTATTTTGAATTTCGCGCAAAGCTACACAAGAGCTATCTGAGCTAGCCGTCCTTAATTTAGCAGTGTAAGACAAGAGGAAAGGCATCTAGGCATCACCACCCATCACCAACTCTTGGGCTACTCTTTTAGCAACGAATAGTGGGATTGACCGTAAAATTATAACACCCCCAAGGCTAAAAGAGCGAACATGTTTGATGTGACGGGAATTCGAACGCGCGATCCTCGGATTATGAGTCGAGTGCCTTAACCACTTGGCCATGCCGGGCCATCGTGTTATTATATTAACACTATCTGTAATTCTGGTATGTATGTATTTCCCATACAATTGATAATAATTATTTGTGGTTCATGCAGAATTGATAAAAATTTCACTTATGTTAGTTAATCTAGTTCACGCCATAAAAGTTATTGTTGGTGCAGTTTAATAATATAAATAGCACTTTGTCATATTTTAGTCTGCCTGACGAGTCCTGGTAACGTACGAAAGGTTTCGTCGGCACTGGATGTAGCGTGATGATATGATATTACACATTATTCTTTGTTTTCACTCCTAAGATCTTATATTTTATTAGAACCACCATTTTTATAAGATGTTAGTTTCAACAGAAACCAAAACCCTGTTTTAAATACCAAACGGTTAAATCTTAAAAACAAAACCTAAACTACACTCTCGCAAGGTGATAATATTTCTTCTCTTTGTTACTGAAGTTTTCTGAACAGTTAATAAGAAATCACAGCTGCTAAACCCGTGATGAAATCCCACTTCTTCAGCTGATCCAGAAGGTACAAAGATGCGAGCAGTAAAAGTCCGTATAGGGTAGAGACCTGTGGTTAGTGATCGGATACGTGATTTTCTGACTTTCTCGGCTCCCACAGGCGTACTTCGGATATGCAGAATATCTCCAGAGGATACTTCGGTACAAAAGCTTTCACGAAAGCATTGTATGTTGATTTTAAGTTTTTCTGAAGTTAGATGGGATGACGAGAAACGTAAAAAATATTTCTTTCATGATGGTGTGTTTTTAATGGAAGACAACTGTTATATTCACACAAGGTTCCAGCCTTTAAAATTTCTATCCGTGTTTGATTTTTTCTGTCTCTTTTGTGTGTACAAAATCACCATGTCTTCTTCAACGTTGGAAGGTAATGGGATATTCATGTATTTCAACAAAGTAAGGAAATGGTAGATGGATTACTCACGTACTGTAACAAAGTAAGCAATGTATGGACATACCTCATCAAAATGAATGACAAAGAATCACAGTGTGCGACTACAAATTAAGTCAGGTAAAAAATTTTATACCCTATATCAGAATTTCTTATACCCCATTACACTGTGCATAAAGTAGAAACACTATATCGTATCGTACTGTGCAATTTCGAATCTTTATGCCATTACACTGTAAATTAAATAGAATCATTATATCCTAATACATTATACATAAATTAGAAACTTTATATAACATCACACTGCATGTAAAAAATCCTTGTACCCTATTACATTGTGCATAAAGTAAAAGTATTATATCGTATTGCACTGTGCATAAAGTAGAAGTATTATATCGTATTGCACTGTGCATCTTTAGAATCCTTAAAATATTTTCTTGACATTAAGATAAGGAAACTTGTATCTAAATATTCAAATATGTAATCGTAAAGACGTGATAAGAGCCTGAACTTAGATTATTGAATGTTAGGTGAACTACAAATCTAATTAATTATTAATTAATATTAATAATTATCAACAATAATTAATAATTATAATAATTAATATTAATAATTAGTTAATTAACTATCATTAATTCTAAATTCATATATTAACTTAGCAATGCAAACTATTTTCTGTCATTAGAGTTAACAACAAAAAGCTCACATTATCATAAACTATGTAGTGAAACGTGGCCTTACGATCACAGTTGGTAATGTTAGCTCAAAATCTTCAGCTTGGAGTTATTGTCAAAAAGATTTCTCTCTCGATGCTATAGATTCAGATATCTCGACACTCAAGTAAACTTTCTTTCTTCAGGTGACCTGAGTGTAAGTTTCATCAGAGCACGTTGTCGTTTGATATTAAGTTCAAAGATACGCCAAAAGCTATCGGTGCTCTTCCCGCCACGAGTCCGCAAAAATATCGCTGTGTCGCTAGTGGGCTGAAGTGACAGACAAACCAGCTGACATGTTGGTTAACTTAATAACCAAATCATCCAAAAAATAGACTGAAAAAGCAGCCAGTTAACAATCTAGCCTAACATGAATGTTTTATTTCGTTAAAACTGAACAAATACGAAAATTAAAAACCAAAGTCTAGACGTCGTCACATGACCTTGAAACTCCTTTCCAATGAACACTAAAAATATAATCGTCTAAGAAAGTTTGTTTTTTGTTTTGAAGTTTGCGCAAAGCTACTCGAGGGCTATCTGCGCTAGCCGTCCCTAATTTAGTAGTGTAAGACTAGAGGGAAGACAGCTAGTCATCACCACCCATCACCAACTGTTGGGCTACTCTATTTCCAACGAATAATGGGATTGACCGTCACATTACAACGCCCCCACGGCTAAAAGGGCGAACATGTTTGGTGCGAAAGGGATTCGAACCCGCGTCTAAGAAAGAAAAAGAGAAACATAACCTGAACGTTACAATGTTGTTTAAAATGTCGCTACTTAATCAGATAAACTAACTGAAGTCAATCGTTAAACGTCTTCCTATTTATTATGAAACTTTGGAGAAGTTAATTGTTTACGTTTTATTCGTTCACGTACGCTCAAATGAGTTTTTTTGCGGAGAAACATAAGTCACAGATAAATAATTCGAATGATTGAGGGCCTGTTATTTCGGCTTGCTGAGGAATTGTCACTGTAACTGTTTGTACGTTTCTTTGTTTGTAAGCGTGACAGAAAGTATAACGACGATACTTCTGAAAACACAAACGTTTCAGACGTATACGAAACTTTACAACAGCGGTAAAGACATGCGCCACTACTAAACCAGCGGTGAAAAACAAAACAACAACAAACGCTTTTCTCATTGAAAATTAACCAAAAGCAATTTCCTAACTGGCAAGTAGATACATTTGTCTTTCCTGGCTGAAATAATATATTTTAGGATATTTTACTGTAATAGAAATGTTAACCTTTTGTTTGATTTATTTTAATATCTCGCGCAAAGCTACTCGAAGGCTGTTTGAACAAGTCGTTTAAAGTAATGAACTAGAGGGAAGGCATCTAGTCAGTAACACCCAATTGCCAACTCTTCTACCAACTAATAGTATGATTTATCGCACATTATAATGCTCCATGGTTGAGAGAGAAATATGTTTGGTTTCGAGCCCGTGACTCGCAGGTTGCGATTCGAGCGCCCCTAACTCATAGATTATGCGAAGCCTTTGTTAGCGCTACTCCCTCTGACGTTAATTATTTCTTATAAATTATTCACTTATATGTTATATTTCTTTATAAACTACACACACACACACACACACACACACATTTTTTTATCTACATATTCAAATTTTGGTATAAATCAAAACAAACGGTGAACATTTTTATTACACCATCAGTGTCTTAAAGCTCTACAAATGTATAATTCTAACGGTTTCTATTAAGTTGGCTATTTTAGAATATCCAATAAAGACAATAACTAATATATTTTAGTGTTTTGCAAAAACGTTTTATATTTTCAACCTCAAGTTCCAAGGCTCAACGATAGAGGTTGTTCTGTTCATTGTTAAATATAAAGCTTTTGTTTTGTTTTGGAATTTCGCACAAAGCTACTCGAGGGCTATCTGTGCTAGCCGTCCCTAATTTAGCAGTGTAAGACTAGAGGGAAGGCAGCTAGTCATCACCACCCACCGCCAACTCTTGGGCTACTCTTTTACCAACGAATAGTGGGATTGACCGTCACATTATACGCCCCCATGGCTGGGAGGGCGAGCATGTTTAGCACGACGCGGGCGCGAACCCGCGAATTACGAGTCGCACGCCTTACGCGCTTGGCCATGCCAGGCCTAAATATAAAGCTACACAATAGATTATTGAGCTATGTCCGCCACGAGAATGGAAACCCGATTTTTAACTTTATAACCCTTCAGACATAATGCTTAACCACTAAGGGGGCACCGATAGGCGTACCTTTAAAAATAAACTACATCTAAATGAAAGTTCACTTAATTGTTAAATCCGAATATCTATTATTTACTCGAAGCAAAGACTCATCATTCACAAAATTGAACAAAAGAAATAACAGATAAATTAATTTGGAGACATTTTAAGACACGTCTCTAATTCATGTAAAACATTGAAACGTAAGTGGTTCGATAAAAGTAATTAGTTACCAGTAGTAAGTCGTTTGATAAAGGTAAATAGTTGTTACTAGTAAGTGGTTTTATAAATGTAATTAGTTACTACAAGTAAGTGGATTTATAAAGGTAATTAGTTGTTACTAGTAAGTGGTTTTATGAAGGTAATAAGTTACTTGTAATATGTGGTTTTATAAATGTAATTAGTTAGAACTAGCAAGTGGTTTTGTATAGGTAATTAGTTACAACTAGTATGTGGTTTTGTATAGGTAATTAGTTATTACTAATAAGTAATTTTATAAAAGTAATTAGTTATTACTAGTAAGTGGTTTTATAAAGGTAATTAGTTATTACTAGTAAGTGGTTTTATAAAGGTAATTAGTTACTACTAGTAAGTGGTTTTATGAAGGTAATAAGTTACTTGTAATATGTGGTTTTATAAATGTAATTAGTTAGAACTAGCAAGTGGTTTAATAAAGATAAGTATTAACTACTAGTAAGTGGTTTTAAGGTAATTAGGAACTATTTGTTATAGGTTTCATAAAGGTAGTTATTTTCTACTAGTAAGTGGTTTTAAGGTAATTAGGAACTATTTGTTATAGGTTTCATAAAGGTAATTATTTTCTACTAGTAAGTGGTTTTAAGGTAATTAGGAACTATTTGTTATAGGTTTCATAAAGGTAATTATTTTCTACTAGTAAGTGGTTTTAAGGTAATTAGGAACTATTTGTTATAGGTTTCATAAAGGTAATTATTTTCTACTAGTAAGTGGTTTTAAGGTAATTAGGAACTATTTGTTATAGGTTTCATAAAGGTAATTATTTTCTACTAGTAAGTGGTTTTAAGGTAATTAGGAACCATTTGTTATAGGTTTTATAAAGGTAATTATTTTCTACTAGTAAGTGGTTTTAAGGTAATTAGGAACCATTTGTTATAGGTTTCATAAAGGTAATTATTTTCTACTAGTAAGTGGTTTTAAGGTAATTAGAAACTATTTGTTATAGGTTGCATAAAGGTAATTATTTTCTACTAGTAAGTGGTTTTAAGGTAATTAGGAACCATTTGTTATAGGTTTCATAAAGGTAATTATTTTCTACTAGTAAGTGGTTTTAAGGTAATTAGGAACCATTTGTTATAGGTTTCATAAAGGTAATTATTTTCTACCAGTAAGTGGTTTTAAGGTAATTAGGAACTATTTGTTATAGGTTTTATAAAGGTAATTATTTTCTACTAGTAAGTGGTTTTAAGGTAATTAGGAACTATTTGTTATAGGTTTCATAAAGGTAATTATTTTCTACTAGTAAGTGGTTTTAAGGTAATTAGGAACTATTTGTTATAGGTTTCATAAAGGTAATTATTTTCTACTAGTAAGTGGTTTTAAGGTAATTAGGAACTATTTGTTATAGGTTTCATAAAGGTAATTATTTTCTACTAGTAAGTGGTTTTAAGGTAATTAGGAACTATTTGTTATAGGTTTTATAAAGGTAATTATTTTCTACTAGTAATTGGTTTTATAAGTGTAATTAGTTACTACTAGTAAGTGGTTTTATGAAGGTAATCAACTACTTCTGGTAAGTTGTTTTATAATTGTAATTAATTACTACTAGTAAGTGGTTTTATAAAGTTAATTAGTTACTACTAGTAAGTGGTTTGATAAAAATAATTAGATACTACTAGTAAGTTGTTTTATAAAGGTAATTAGGTACTACTAGTTACAGGTTTTATGAAGGTTATCAACTATTGCTAGTAAGTGGATTTATAAAGGTGGTTAGTTACTAAGCGTAATTGGTTTTATAAAGATAAGTAGTAACTACTAGTAAGTGGTTTTAAGGTAATTAGGAACTATTGGTTAGTGGTTTTGTAAAGATAATTAGTTACTAATAGTAAGTGGTTTTATATGTATAATTAGGTACTAGTAGTAAGTGGTTTTATGAAGGTAATCAACTACTACTAGTAAGTGGTTTTATAAAGGTAAATTGTTACTACTAGTAAGTGGTTTTTATAAAGGTAAATTGTTACTACTAGTAAGTGGGTTTATAAAGTTAATCAGCTACCTCTACATAAGTTTAACATAATAGATAGGTTTATTTTACTTTAACATGTAACGGTTTGGAGCTGAACTAATTTAAAAAGTGTTTTTACAAGAAATTACATTTTTAAATATTAATTCGACTCTTCTGTTATAGAATGCTGTTTAAAATATATTTCTGTATTAATTATGTTTTCTTTCTTGGTCTTCCAAAGTTTCTCCACAATCGTATTCGATCCTGAACTCTCCTATTTGTGATACTGCTATATTAATACTGTTATATTGATAGTGTAATATTGATACTGTTATATTGATACTGCTATATTGGTACTGTTATATTGATACTGCTATATTGATACTGTTATATTGATACTGTTATATTGATACTGCTATATTGATACTGTTATATTGATAATGTTATATTGATACTACTATATTGGTACTGTTATATTGATACTGCTATATTGGTACTGTTATATTGATACTGCTATATTGATACTGTTATATTGATACTGTTATATTGATAATGTTATATTGATACTGCTATATTGATACTGTTATATTGGTAATGTTATATTTAGACTGCTATATTGATATATATCTCACTCTTCGTCTTATTATTTAATCAGCCAAAAGCTTTTTCCTTCTTGGTTTCTTTTTTTTTAGATACAATTTTCTCAAGTGTTAGTTTTTGTTACAGTTTATTAATTTCCTCCATACTCTAAAGTTATACCTTCTATCGAAAGAAAACTTATTTTTATTAGTTGGTCGATAGTTTAGAAGGCGGACGGCGGAAGAGTTTTAATACGTCGTCCTCAAACGTAGACGTGCATAAATGGATTATACAGCCGCTACTATATCTACAAGTGTTTCTCTAGCAGCCAGTTCTCGCCTGCTTAACAGTTAACTAAAACATTTGTGTTGCTTAGTATACTTCTGTAATCCATACTTTTTGTCACTTGTTGTTTGTTTATACTTATTTTTACTTATTGTTTTAATATCCTAGCTTATCCTTAGTTATACATTTGGTCTCAAATTTTCAGTATCTTCTAATTGCCGTTGCTTTGTTTATTACTATAATAGTTACAGGCTACGAAACCCTTGTTTCCGCTCCGTCACCTTCTTCTTTCTATTACCATTCTCTTCTTTCTATCGTCATCATAAATATTTACATCCCTACCATCTTTCTTCTATTATCATCTGTTCCCCCCAAAAAAATAATATTCATTTACATTTTACCCTTTCAGATTTTGTTGGTTGTTTTGCAAGTTTTCTTTCTTTTACTTTATTTGTTTATCCTCAGATAATATGGCGTGTCACAAGTGTAGATTTGCTTTTTTTTTTATTTCGCGCAAAGCTACTTGAGGGCTATCTGCGCTAGCCGTCCCTAATTTAGCAGTGTAAGACTAGAGGGAAGGCAGCTAGTCATCACCACCCACCGCCAACTCTTGGGCTACTCTTTACCAACAAATAGTGGGATTGACCGTCACATTATAACGCCCCCCACGGCTGAAAGGGTGAGCATGTTTGGTACGATCGAGATTCGAACCCGCGACCCTCGACACAGGTGTAGCCACAGCTGATAGTGGGGCTATCGGGTTGAGGTTGAATCAAGTGGGAAGAAATGTAAAATAAAATATTATGTCACCCACTCTGTAAATTCTACTCTAAGTGTTTAATTGTGACTCTACACTTGTTTACAAGTCGTTTGGAGTTTCTACACAAATTATTATTTCGCTACGATAAAATTTGATATGGAAGTTTGCTTCTATTTGCCTGATATAACCACAGCTACGACAGGTCATGGTAGGACTAACTTCAGTTGTGGTTATGTTAGCAACAGATTATTTTGTTGCTAGTCTCAGTGGGTTAGATAAACACGATTAGCGATCTTAGTGTGTTAAACAATCACAAAACAATACTTACTTTCAGTGTTTTAGACAATTATAAAACGCACTAAAGTTGAGAAAAAATACCTGTGCGTTTGATTATTTGTTATTAAATATGTTAGTTTTCTAAAGAAAGAGTAAGTAGATAAAAGCGATAGAGAAATTGTAAAGTGTTGTAAAATATTGTAAAAAATATGTGTTGGCAATGTGGTTGAAATATATCTTAACAGTGTGACTGAAATATGTCTTAACAGCGCAGCTGAAATATGTCCGGGTGATGTGGCTAAAATATGTCTTGGTAAAGTGTCTACAATATGTCTTAACAGTGCAGCTGAAAGATGGCTTGACAGTTTGAGTGTTTAGTGGTGCAAAGAAAAAGAAATAATATATTTTTACTTCCAGTTTTAAATCACATAGTTGTTGCTTATATGGATATAAAACAAATTTTATGGAAGATTAATTCCTCAAGACAATTTTAATACTCCCTAATATACTGGAAAATGTATTGTTAAGTCCTAGATGTCACCGTAGCAAATCACGTAGATTTGTAGATATGTGTATACCATGTATTATTGTGATTCTATTATATGCGTGTATTTTTTATAAAGTTCTTTCAAAACGACATTCAAGTATTTAATAAAGTGATAATTTTATTCATGATGACGAGAAACCCACTCGAAGTAAAAATGCATCTTAGGACAACTGGTATGGGTATTAAAACTGTTATTAAAATAAAGTAGAGAACAACATTTCGACCTTCTTAGGCCATCTTCAGGCTAACACAACCAGCTGTGTAATCCGAGAATCGTTTGTTCGAATCCCCGTCATACCGTCAGAACACAACCCATTCAAATAACGCTGAATAACACGTTTTGCAAATATTCAATGTAACCACTTACATGAACTGCTAATGTCTGGATATCCATGATAAAGAACTGGTGTTTCCACAAACATGGCGGTTGCTGTCTCCTAAGACGTACCAGAAAAACGATTAGACATCTCTTGACTTCCAGATGGTGAAATATTTTCCATAAAAAAGAAAAAAACAACAACATAGATCCAACGATGTAGGTATATGTCATCTGGAAATAAGATAAGAACAGCTAGGTCCTACGATGCAGTTGTATGTAATCTGGAAATAAGATAAAACAGCTAGGTCCTACGATGCAGTTGTATGTAATCTGGAAATAAGATAAGAACAGCTAGGTCCTACGATGCAGTTGTATGTAATCTGGAAATAAGATAAAACAGCTAGGTCCTACGATGCAGTTGTATGTAATCTGGAAATAAGATAAAACAGCTAGGTCCCACGATGTAGTTACGTCATTTGGAAAGAATATAAAAATGTGTCTTATAAATAAACCAACCAACTAGATACGAGGATGGAGGTATGTATCATCTGAAAGACGAAATTCTGTTTATTAAGTATCTAAACCATCTAGGAACCAGGAATAGTCAAGCGTCTTTTGTAAAAAAGATAAACAAATTCTTTTATTAAACAATAAAACCAGTTACATACCGAGATGTAACAGCGTGTAATTTGAAATTGGAAACTGCATTTAAAAAACAAATAAACCATCTAGGTTAGAGCTTATGCAAATAAGACAAAAATATGCTGAATAAGCAATCCACTTAGATACGAGTATATCTTCGTGTGAGTTACCTGTAAAGATGACAGAAATCTAATTAATAAAAAATTTAAATTTGAGAGATACCAACATACTCGTGAACCAAGACACAAACATGTTTAATAAACAGTTAAGATATCTTTAGACCAAACTGTAACTGTGTGCCTTTGATTAAGCTAAGTAGCTACAGTATAAACCATATATTTTGTTTCGTATTCATTTTGGTTTACATCTCTGATATAATGAGAAATTCTTTTCACCCTCCGGTCTGGCATGGCTCGTAATCCAAGGGTCGTCTGTTCGAATCCTCGTCATACCAAACATGCTCACCCTTTCAGCCGTGGGGTCGTTAAAAAGTGACGGTCAATCCCATTATTCCTTGGTAAAAGAATAGCCCAAGAGTTGGCGGTGGGGAGCGATGACTAGCTGTCTTCCCTCTAATTTTACACTGATATATTAAGGACGGCTAGCGCAGATAGTTTTCATGTAGCTTTGGGCGAAATTCAAAACAAACTTATAACTCAGCAAGGAAACAAAATAATTTTAAAAGCCAGAAATTACATTGCAAGTGTTTCCACGTACTGTTTGGATGATCCAAAAATAACTCACCATAAAATCACAGGTTTCTTCTAATTTTTTTTATATATTTATAACTACATACACACATCTCTCGATGAACGTGGTCACCTCACTTGCCATTTTTAACAGCATATTACTTACATTTATAATACTATCAGTTCGTTGCCACCTGTTCTGCCCGAACAGGACTGGTAGTCAACCTTCAGTGATAGGACACAGAAAGTGTGTTCATGGATCCATTCTTGGAACAGTTAACTCGCATACAGGTGTTATAGGATTAAGATAAGCTATAAATAATCTATATATAAATTTATAAATGTGTTATGAAAGCAATTATTTGAGTAAAAAAAAGTTTCCTTTGGTCTCGCTTCTTTCACCAATGTATGTTGATCACATAGATGTTAATATGCTTCTCCGAGAGAGAAAAAAGTCCATATAAGACTGATTCATTTTAAAAAACGAAGATCATTCTCTCGCGAAAAAATCCCTTTTTATGAAGTTTTTAGATTTAAAAATTGTAATAAAAAAACTTATGTGAAAAGTGAGTTATTTGTTTTGTTTGTTTGTTTTTGAATTTCGCGCAAAGCTGCACGAGGGCTATCTGCACTAGCCATTCCTAATTTAGCAATGTAAGACTTGAGAGAAGGTAGCTAGTCATTACCATCTTTTACCAACGACTAGTGGGTTTGACCGTAACGTTATAACGCCCCCTTGGCTGAAAGGAAGAGCATGTTTGGTGTGACTGGGATTCGAGTTTTAGGCCATGCCAGGCCTAAAGTGAGTTATAGTTTTACAAATGGTAAAAAGAGAGCCACCAGATACGAAAGCCTAATTGTGGTTTGCTAAAAGATATAAGATATTTGATTGGGTTAGTTAGTTATCACCATTAGATTCCATCTAGGAACATAGGGCCACAATCGCTTGCGGACTCTTCAACAAGTATTTAAGCAAGTAGGTTGTTAGCCCACTGCACCGAGCCGTCCCTAATTTGACCGTAACATTATAACGCCCCCACGGCTGGGAGGGCGAGCATGTTTGGCGCGACGCGGGCGCGAACCCGCGATCCTCGGATTACGAGTCGCACGCCTTATGCGCTTGGCCATGCCAGGCCTATTTGATTGGGTACAGAGGCTTAATCACACTTATGTGCTGTAATAAGATGAGTCGCTCAGATGGTCCTGAACTCGTAATCTAAGGGTCACACGTTCGAATCCCAATCACACCAAATATGCTCATCTTTTCCGCCGTGGAGGTGTTATAATGTGATGATCAATCCCACTATTAGTTGGTAAAATAGTAGCCCAAGAGTTGGCAGTGGGTGGCGTTGACTAGCTGCCTTCCCTCTAGTCTTATACTGCTTAATTAGGGACGACTAGCGCAGATAGTCCTCGTGTTGCTTTGCGTGAAATAAAAAAAAAAACAACAACAAACAAATCAGATGTTCCTTCTGGTGCCATGCTTTATCCACTTTTAAGTTTCTTATTCAACAGTGCAACGCTATCGGGACTAGAATTAAGACTGGAATCGGGTCCCGTATCTTCGAAGAAGAATATTGATATAACAAGATTCTTAAGCAGTGTAGGACAAAATGACACCTTACTTCCAGTCAAAGTACTTACAATGTCCTTCATGATGCAAAACCTCCCAAACTAGAACTTTCTGTACAGCAACGAATTCAAAACCACGTTAATTATGGGCGACGCCGCTCTCATTTGCTGAGTCAAAGATGTGGTTACTGAAGCGAACTATCTGACAATGTTTACAGTAACTTATAACAACACAATAAACAAGGACGTGTCGTAACAAACAAACCTCAAAGCCTCTTAGTATGACCAGTGGCATTATCTATAAGAAAGGTGGCGGAAAAAGCTTGGATCCCAGCAAGCTCTTTAGACGTCAGACGTAGCTCTAATAAAATTTTGTCTTTGGTGTATGGAAAGCGTTTTAGGACTCGTGAGCCATTCTGATATTTTCAGAGTGTAATGCAATTCCCACGATTAATATAGTGTTTAGACGACTGGAATAATGTGTAATCAGGTTCTAAAGACTGGAATAGTGTATAATGGAGTTTTTTAATAGTGGAATAGTGTGTAATCAGGTTCTAAAGACTGGAATAGTGTGTAATCAGGTTCTAAAGACTGGAATAGTGTGTAATCAGGTTCTAAAGACTGGAATAGTATATAATGGATTTTTTTAATACTGGAATAGTATATAATCAGGTTCTAAAGACCGGAATAGTGTGTAATCAGGTTCTAAAGACTGCAATAGTGTGTAATGGGGTTCTAAAGACTGGAATAGTATACAATCAGGTTCTAAAGACTGGAATAGTATATAATCAGGTTCTAAAGACTGGAATAGTGTGTAATCAGGTTCTAAAGACTGGAATAGTATATAATCAGGTTCTAAAGACTGGAATAGTGTGTAATCAGGTTCTAAAGACTGGAATAGTGTGTAATCTGGTTCTAAAGACTGGAATAGTGTGTAATCAGGTTCTAAAGACTGGAATAGTGTGTAATCAGGTTCCCCTTAGAATGAACACTAACGATGACAGAGAAATTTGTTCCACGAGCAACCTGGAACTCGGGGCATCGTCTTCAAAATACAGCCAATCACAGATAAAAGATAATTGAATATTAATCAAAAACAATTAATTCGTTCAATGTTTCGTTCTCATAAGTTATCACGAGCGACCTCCATGTACTCTAACTGGTAAACACAGTAATGACAATAATAGCTAATCCTAACATCTCAACAAGACAGAAACAACCACGTGCTGTATCTTTCTTATGTAGAAAAAAAAGTGAAAAGAGTGACATCTTCTGGTAGTCTTATTTGACAGTAATTACGCAATAAATAAGAAATGTAAGCAACATAGTCGAATTATATTTATTGAAATAAGTGGAGTTGTATAATAACTGACGACGTTCGATATAGGTTTTTTACGCCCCATTTTCTTCTAAATTCCTTATTGGTTCTTGACTTTGTGGTCATGACTTACAAGACTTCATGGGAAAATACCATCCATATTGCAGTCACTTCCACTAAATTATTTTGGTAGTTATTTTACGTAGAAAATAAATTAGTTCGTTCTTGTTTCTTGCATTAAGTGCAAAACTATAGTATTTTTGTATTGTTGTTGATCGGCTTAAGGCTGCACAATAGGCAATCTGTTCTCTCTTCACCACGGGTATCAAAACTCGATTTTTAACCTGCCTACTTCCTTTAAGCCACTGAGTGAGAGGATATAACAATATTCAATATGGTGGAAAACACTGAGTAACAAAACAAGTTCGGTAATTTAATGTAATATAGATTGTTAGCTATTCCTTCGGTGTTTCATTGGTAAGTTTACGGACTTACAAAATCCGCGATTGATTCAGTATGTTGAGTATACCAGTTATCTCATTGTACTATGTGTAACAAAACAAACAAATAAAATTACTAGGCAACCTTCTGCATTTTGTAGATAAAGTAAGCTTTAGGAAACTAGTTTATCAACATTTCTTACGCATGCTAGTATTTGTATTTACATATGTAAAAACGGCTGGTTTGGGTTGAGAAAATTGTTTATGTAGAGGAGTGAACAACGTTTCGACCTTCTTCGGTCATCGTCAGGTAAACAATTTTCTCAACCCAAACGAGCCGTTTTAACATATATATTTCTCTAAGTGGGTTTTCTCGTCATCGCTGAGCATTTGTATTTACTTTTGAGATCTAGAAAACCAAATGTGAGACGAGAAAAGTTTCTAGCTCGACGACTGTTTCGTCAAGGTAGGAGCATCGTTTCTTACTTCCACATCCAAATAATACCAGTCTGGCTAATCTGGCTCTGCTTCTGGCGTTTGCATTTTCTACACCGTGTTAGATTTGTCGGATGACGTCACTTCGAAGTAAACAGACGACCTCAGGCGGCACGTTGCGCTCGTGCAGTTGGGTCCACTTGTGGCCCAGGCAGTGACATAAAATACGTGCTGTTAGCGATCTCGACGGATTCTGTTGATTTCTTTTCTTTGTTTGCGTAACGACGGTTACCACAATGAGTTAAGGTTTGATACCTAGATTAGATCTAGACTTGTTCATTAATATTGGAATCTAAACTACTCCATAGAACATAACTTGTCACATTGATAAACATTAGCGACGATAAGTTGAAATTGTCTAGACACTTACCTATCGATGACGACTTAAACCTGCACATGTTTGTAAGACGAATTCGTTTCCTCGCGAGGCACTAGCAGTGTGGACAATATGTACCGTGTCTCTCTGTAAAGACGTGAGTAATGCAGAAGGAATCAAGTGTCTTACGTTACAGAAACAAAGATAGATCTCTTATTTACAATAACACGTACACCACTAAGCTCTTCATAACTGCGATCCTTTTAACTGCCATCAGAGACTCAAGACTGTCTTCCTCTGCGGTGGGTCCTGGTTCTTGTCCCATAATATGTGTCTGTGTAATGTCTTCAGAATTTTCGAGGATCGACTGTTCCAACCAGAACTTGACTTCCGTTCCGTTTGTTGCCAGTCAAGCTGTTGTTATCTTGTAAGTAAGCTTTCGTTCTCTGTGTGTGTTTTCTTATAGCAAAGCCACATAGGGCTATCTGCTGAGCCCACCGGGGGGTTTGAACCCCTGATTTTAGCGTTGTAATTCATTCTGTTTTTTTGTTTGTTTTTTAATTTCGTTCAAAGCTACGCGAGGGCAATCTCCGCTAGTCGTCCGTAATTTAGTAGTGTAAGACTAGAGGGAAGGCAGCTAGTCATCACCACCCACCGCCAACTCTTGGGCTACTCTTCTATCAACGAATAGTGGGATTAAACGTAACATTATAACGTCCACACGGCTGAAAGGGCGAGCATCTTTGGTGTGATAGGGATATTTACACCTTACCAAACTATACTGTACTCACTGTCAAAGTATATTACATAACATGGATATTTACACATTACCAAATTACACAAAGGAACATGAATATTCATCCATTACCTTGCTTTTTTGTGGTTAAGAATGAAACGACACAATAAACTATCTGTGCTCTGCTCAACACGGATATCGAAACCCAGTTTCTAGCAATATAAGTATGCAGGCATTCCGCTGTGTCACCGGGATGCTTATTCATTACCAAACTATACTATAAAACATGAAGGTTTACACATTACCAAATTATATCGTTGAATACGAAGATTTATACAATAACACTTTATAACATAGGACTTAAATGTTTACATATCATCACATTACACCATAGATTATCATAATAATCCTATGCAACGATGTTCGACTAAAGTATTGGACTTTATAAAGCAAATGAAAGCTGAGAATTTCATCTTTAACTACAACGTAGCCAGCTTTTAACACTATAAAAAGTTCAAACATGTTTCATATAAAATGAGCCAAATAACTTTATGTTTTGATCTGTATTACTGTACCAAAAAAAGTAGCATGCTACGTCAGATTTTCACACATGACGCCTTGTTTTTATTATTTACCCTGGTGAACAGATAACAAAATGGAACCGATGTGACCTGAATCAAAAAAATAATTTACTGAATTATGAGCGCTAAAAAGCTAGCTTATGTTTCAGAAAAATTGAACCTAACATAATAATATCTCTTTTTAGCTCTTACTTCAATAAACGAGTGTTAGTATCCATTTTTAGCCTCCGTACAGTCATAATAACTTCCGAGAGTGAAACTAAAAATAAACCTGGTAATAAGTAAAGCTCTAATTAAATACACTTTTCTTACTTATAAAGATTAGAATCCAGTGTATTATCTGGTAGATTGATGAAGTTTTCGGATGTAGTGCAGAGATTCCTACACTCAATTACAAAACCCCCTTCAAACATGTGGTCAGCTATCGGTCAGTTACCTCTCTCTCTTTGTGAACCTGACGATGACCGAAGAAGGTCGAAACGTTGTACGCTCCTCTACATAAAAATATTTCTCAACTCATGCCAGCCGTTTTTACGTGTATATAGTGAAGAGATTATTTAGCGAACACCATAAAAATCTGACTTCGTGATTGATAAATGTTTCTTCGAAGATCTTAGTATCTTTATTGATTCTACACGAAACATCCGTCATTTATCTGGCGATATTTACTGACTTTTTCTCTATTCCACGAAACTTTAACGTGTAATTTAAATCGCATCAAGCTTGCATTCGGAAGCAAAACCCATATCATGAAGAACAGAGTATTGTATTTACATCAGCAAATGAAGGTTAAAGGAAGAGACCGCCACCTAGTGGAGCCTTATAAGAATTTAAATGGGGAAGTGTGTCTGGTTTATTGTTATACTTCCACTTCACTGAGAAGTGATCGTAGTGTACTGTTGTACTTCTTTATTGAGAATTGATCCTGGTAATTATACTTTAGTAAGAAGTGATCTTGGGGTATTGTCGTGCTTCTACTTTATTAAGAAGTGATCCTGTTGTACTGTTGTAATCTACTTTATTAAGAAGTGATTCTGGTGTATTTTTGTACTTCTACTTTATTAAGAAGTGATCCCAGTGTATTGTTGTACTTATACTTCAGTAAGAAGTGATCCTGTTGTACTGTTGTAATCTACTTTATTAAGAAGTGATCCTAGTGTATTGTTTTGCTTCTTTTTTATTGAGAATTGAACCTGGTTTATTGTTGTGCTTCTACTTTATTAAGAAGTGTGTTTCATATATTGTTGTACTTACACTTTAGTAAGAAGTGATCCTGGTGTATTGTCGCGCTTCTACCTTATTAAGAAGTGATTCTAGTGTATTGTCGTGCTTCTACCTTATTAAGAAGTGATCCTAGTGTATTGTTGTACTTATACTTTAGTAAGAAGTGATCCTGTTGTACTGTTATGCTACAAATTTATTGAGAAGTGATTCTGGTGTATTTCTGTACTTCTACTTTATTGAGAAGTGATCCTGGTGTATTGTTGTACTTACACTTTAGTAAGAAGTGATCCTGGTGTATTGTTGTACTTACACTTTAGTAAGAAGTGATCCTGGTTTATCGTTGTACTTCTACTTTATTAAGAAGTGTGCTTGATATATTGTTGTACTTCTACTTTAATAAGAAGTGATCCTGGTGTATTGTCGTGCTTCTACCTTTTAAGAAGTGATCCTAGTGTATTGTTGTACTTCTAGGTTATTGAGAAGTGATCTTAGTGTATTGTTGTACTTCTTCTTTATTGAGAAGTGACCCTGATGTATTGTTGTACTTCTTCTATCATGAGAAGTGATCCTAGTGTATTGTTGTACTTCTTTATTGAGAATTGATCCTGCTTTATTGTTGTGCTTTTACTTTATTAAGAAGTGATCCTGATGTATTGTTGTGCTTCTATTTTATTAAGAAGTGATCCTGGTGTATTTTTGTACTTCTACTTTATTGAGAAGTGAACCTGATGTATTATTGTACTTCTACTTTATTAAGAAGTGATCCTAGTGTATTGTTGTACTTCTTCTTCATTGAGAAGTGATCATCTTGGTGTGTTGTTGTATTTCTTTATTGAGAAGTGATCCTGATGTATTTTTGTACTTCTTTATTGAGAATTGATACTGGTTTATTATTGTGCTTCTACTTTATTAAGAAGTGATCTTGGTGTATTGTTGTGCTTCTTTTTTCTTGAGAATTGATCGTAGTGTATTGTTGTACTTCTTTATTGAGAATTTATCCTGTTTTATTGTTGTGCTTTTACTTTATTAAGAAGTTATCCTAGTGTATTGTTCTACTTTAATTTAGTAAGAAGTGATCCTGGTTTATTGTCGTGCTTCTACTTTATTAAGAAGTCATCGTAGTGTATTGTTGTACTTCTACTTTATTGAGAATTGATCCTAGTGTATTGTTGTACTTCTTCTTTATTGAGAAGTGATCCTGATGTATTGTTGTACTTCTTCTTTCATGAGAAGTGATCCTTGTGTATCGTTGTGCTTCTTTTTTATTGAGAATTGATACTGGTTTATTGTTGTGCTTCTACTTTATTAAGAAATGATCCTGGTGTATTGTGGTGCTTCTACTTTTATGAGAAGTGATCGTAGTGTATTGTTGTGCTTCTACTTTATTAAGAAGTGATCCTAGTGTATTGTTGTACTTATACTTTAGTAAGAAGTGATCCTGTTGTACTATTATGCTTCTACTTTATTAAGAAGTGATCCTGGTGTATTGTTGTGCTTCTACTTTTATGAGAAGTAATCGTAGTGTATTGTTGTACTTTTTTATTGAGAATTGATCGTGCTTCATTGTTGTGCTTCTACTTTATTAAGAAGTGATGCTGATGTATTGTTGTGCTTCTACTTTTATGAGAAGTGATCGTAGTTTATTGTTGTACTACTTTATTGAGAATTGATCCTGATGCATTGTTGTGCTTCTACTTTTATGAGAAGTGATAGTAGTTTATTGTTGTACTACTTTATTGAGAAATGATCCTGGTTTATCGTTGTGCTTCTACTTTTATGAGAAGTGATCGTAGTGTATTGTTGTACTTGTTTATTGAGAATTGATACTGGTGTATTGTTGTGCTTCTACTTTTATGAGAAGTGATCGTAGTTTGTTGTTGTACCTCTTCTTCATTGAGAAGTGATCATCCTGGTGTATTGTTGTACTTCTTTTATGAGAAGTGATCATCCTGGTGTATTGTTGTACTTCTTTTATGAGAAGTGATCCTAGTGTATTGTTGTGCTTCATTTTTATTGGAATTGATACTGGTTTATTGTTGTGCTTCTACTTTATCAAAAAGTGATCCTGGTGTATTGTTGTGCTTCTACTTTATTAAGAAGTGATCCTAGTGTATTGTCGTGCTTCTAAATTATTAAGAAGTGATCCTGATGTATTGTTGTACTTCTTTTATGAAAAGTGATCGTAGTGTATTGTTGTGCTTCTTTTTTATTGAGAATTGATACTGGTTTATTATTGTGCTTCTACTTTATTAAGAAGTGATACTGGTTTATTGTTGTGCTGCTACTTTATTAAGAAGTGATCCTGGTGTATTGTTGTGCTTCTTTTTTATTGAGAATTGATCCTGGTTTATCGTTGTGCTTCTACTTTATTAAGAAGTGTGCTTGGTATATTGTTGTACTTCTACTTTATTAGGAAGTGATCCTGGTGTATTGTTGTGCTTCTACTTTATTAAGAAATGATCCTAGTGTATTGTTGTACTTATACTTTAATAAGAAGTGATCCTGGTGTATTGTCGTGCTTCTACCTTATTAAGAAGTGATCGTAGTGTATTGTTGTGATTCTTTTTTATTGAGAATTGATACTGGTTTATTATTGTGCTTCTACTTTATTAAAAAGTGATCCTAGTGTATTGTTGTGCTTCTACTTTTAAGAGAAGTGATCGTAGTGTATTGTTGTACTTCTTTATTGAGAATTGATCCTGCTTTATTGTTGTGATTCTACTTTATTAAGAAGTCATCATGATGTATTGTTGTGCTTCTATTTTATTTAGAAGTGATCGTGGTGTATTGTTGTGCTTCTACTTTTATGAGAAGTGATCGTAGTGTATTGTTGTGCTTCTACTTTATTAAGAAGTGATCCTGGTGTATTGTTGTGCTTCTACTTTTATGAGAAGTAATCGCAGTGTATTGTTGTACTTCTTTATTGAGAATTGATCCTGGTTTGTCGTTGAGCTTCTACTTTATTAAGAAGTGTGCTTGATATATTGTTGTACTTCTACTTTATTAAGAAGTGTGCTTGATATATTGTTGTACTTCTACTTTAATAAGAAGTGATCCTGGTGTATTGTCGTGCTTCTACCTTTTAAGAAGTGATCCTAGTGTATTGTTGTACTTCTAGGTTATTGAGAAGTGATCTTAGTGTATTGTTGTACTTCTTCTTTATTGAGAAGTGACCCTGATGTATTGTTGTACTTCTTCTATCGTGAGAAGTGATCCTAGTGTATTGTTGTACTTCTTTATTGAGAATTGATCCTGCTTTATTGTTGTGCTTTTACTTTATTAAGAAGTGATCCTGATGTATTGTTGTGCTTCTATTTTATTAAGAAGTGATCCTGGTGTATTTTTGTACTTCTACTTAATTGAGAAGTGAACCTGATGTATTATTGTACTTCTACTTTATTAAGAAGTGATCCTAGTGTATTGTTGTACTTCTTCTTCATTGAGAAGTGATCATCTTGGTGTGTTGTTGTATTTCTTTTATGAGAAGTGATCCTAGTGTATTGTTGTGCTTCATTTTTATTGGAATTGATACTGGTTTATTGTTGTGCTTCTACTTTATTAAGAAGTGATCTTGGTGTATTGTTGTGCTTCTTTTTTATTGAGAATTGATCGTAGTATATTGTTGTACTTCTTTATTGAGAATTGATCCTGGTTTGTCGTTGGGCTTCTACTTTATTAAGAAGTGTGCTTGATATATTGTTGTACGTCTACTTTATTAAGAAGTTATCCTGGTGTATTGTTGTGCTTCTACTTTACTAAGAAGTGATCTTAGGGAATTGTTGTACTTATACTTTAATGAGAAGTGATCCTAGTGTATTGTTGTACTTCTTCTTTATTGAGAAGTGATCCTGATGTATTTTTGTACTTCTTTATTGAGAATTGATACTGGTTTATTATTGTGCTTCTACTTTATTAAAAAGTGTTCCTGGTGTATTGTTGTGCTTCTACTTTTATGAGAAGTGATCGTAGTGTATTGTTGTACTTCTTTATTGAGAATTTATCCTGTTTTATTGTTGTGCTTTTACTTTATTAAGAAGTTATCCTAGTGTATTGTTCTACTTTAATTTAGTAAGAAGTGATCCTGGTTTATTGTCGTGCTTCTACTTTATTAAGAAGTCATCGTAGTGTATTGTTGTACTTCTACTTTATTGAGAATTGATCCTAGTGTATTGTTGTACTTCTTCTTTATTGAGAAGTGATCCTGATGTATTGTTGTACTTCTTCTTTCATGAGAAGTGATCCTTGTGTATCGTTGTGCTTCTTTTTTATTGAGAATTGATACTGGTTTATTGTTGTGCTTCTACTTTATTAAGAAATGATCCTGGTGTATTGTGGTGCTTCTACTTTTATGAGAAGTGATCGTAGTGTATTGTTGTGCTTCTACTTTATTAAGAAGTGATCCTAGTGTATTGTTGTACTTATACTTTAGTAAGAAGTGATCCTGTTGTACTATTATGTTTCTACTTTATTAAGAAGTGATCCTGGTGTATTGTTGTGCTTCTACTTTTATGAGAAGTAATCGTAGTGTATTGTTGTACTTTTTTATTGAGAATTGATCGTGCTTCATTGTTGTGCTTCTACTTTATTAAGAAGTGATGCTGATGTATTGTTGTGCTTCTACTTTTATGAGAAGTGATCGTAGTTTATTGTTGTACTACTTTATTGAGAATTGATCCTGATGCATTGTTGTGCTTCTACTTTTATGAGAAGTGATAGTAGTTTATTGTTGTACTACTTTATTGAGAAATGATCCTGGTTTATCGTTGTGCTTCTACTTTATTAAGAAGTGTGCTTGGTATATTGTTGTACTTCTACTTTATTAAGACGTGATCCTGGTGTATTATTGTGCTTCTACTTTATTAAGAAGTGATCCTAGTGTATTGTTGTATTTTCTATTTTAATAAGAAGTGATCCTGGTGTATTGTCGTGCTTCTACCTTATTAAGAAGTAATGCTAGTGTATTGTTGTGCTTCTTTTTTATTGATAATTGATACTGGTTTATTGTTGTACTTCTACTTTATTAAGAAGTGATCCTGGTGTATTGTTGTGCTTCTACTTTTATGAGAAGTGATCGTAGTGTATTGTTGTACATCTTTATTGAGAATTGATCCTGGTTTGTCGTTGTGCTTCTACTTTATTAAGAAGTGTGCTTGGTATACTGTTGTACTGATACTTTATTAAGAAGTTATCCTGGTGTATTGTTGTGCTTCTACTTTAATAAGAAGTGATCCTCGTGTATTGTTGTACTTCTTCTTTTATGAGAAGTGATCCTCGTGTATTGTTGTACTTCTACTTTATTGAGAATTGATCCTAGTGTATTGTTGTACTTATACTTTAGTAAGAAATGATCCTGTTGTACTGTTATGCTTCTACTTTATTAAGAAGTGATTCTGGTGTATTTTTGTACTTCTTCTTTTATGAGAAGTGATCGTAGTGTATTGTTGTACTTCTTTATTGAGAATTGATCCTGATTTATTGTTGTGCTTCTACTTTATTAAGATGTGATCCTGATGCATTGTTGTGCTTCTATTTTATTAAGAAGTGATCCTGGTGTATTTTAGTTCTTCTACTTTGTTAAGAAGTGATCCTGAGGTATTGTAGTGCTTCTACTTTATTAAGAAGTGATCCTGGTGTATTGTTGTGCTTCTTTTTTTATTGAGAATTGATCGTAGTGTATTGTTGTACTTCTTTTATTGAGAATTGATCCTGGTTTATCGTTGTGCTTCTAATTTATTAAGAAGTGTGCTTGGTATATTGTTGTTCTTCTACTTTATTAAGAAGTGATCCTGGTGTATTGTTGTGCTTTTACTTTATTAAGAAGTGATCCTGGTTATTGTCGTTCTTCTACCTTATTAAGAAGTGATCGTAGTGTATTGTTGTACTTCTACTTTATTGAGAATTGATCCTAGTGTATTGTTGTACTTCTTCTTTATTGAGAAGTGATCCTGTTGTATTGTTCTACTTCTTCTTTTATGAGAAGTGATCCTGGTGTATTGTTGTGCTTCTACTTTTATGAGAAGTGATCGTAGTGTATTGTTGTGCTTCTACTTTATTAAAAAGTGATCCTAGTGTATTGTTGTAGTTATATTTTTATTAAGAAGTGATCCTGTTGTATTGTTATGCTTCTACTTTATTAAGAAGTGATCCTGGTGTATTGGTGTACTTCTTCTTTTATGAGAAGTGATCGTAGTGTATTGTACTTCTTTATTGAGAATTGATCCTGCTTTATTGTTGTGCTTCTACTTTTATGAGAAGTGATCGTAGTGTATTGTTGTACTTGTTTATTGAGAATTGATACTGGTGTATTGTTGTGCTTCTACTTTATGAGAAGTGATCCTAGTGTATTGTTGTACTTCTTCTTTATTGAGAAGTGATCATCCTGGTGTATTGTTGCACTTCTTTTATGAGAAGTGATCATCCTGGTGTATTGTTGTACTTCTTTTATGAGAAGTGATCCTAGTGTATTGTTGTGCTTCATTTTTATTGGAATTGATACTGGTTTATTGTTGTGCTTCTACTTTATCAAAAAGTGATCCTGGTGTATTGTTGTGCTTCTACTTTATTAAGAAGTAATCCTAGTATATTGTTGTACTTCTTTATTGAGAAATGATCCTGGTTTGTCGTTGGGCTTCTACTTTATTAAGAAGTGTGCTTGATATATTGTTGTACTTCTACTTTATTAAGAAGTTATCCTGGTGTATTGTTGTGCTTCTACTTTACTAAGAAGTGATCCTAGGGAATTGTTGTACTTATACTTTAATGAGAAGTGATCCTAGTGTATTGTTGTACTTCTTCTTTATTGAGAAGTGATCGTAGTATATTGTTGTACTTCTTTATTGAGAATTGATCCTGGTTTGTCGTTGGGCTTCTACTTTATTAAGAAGTGTGCTTGATATATTGTTGTACTTCTACTTTATTAAGAAGTTATCCTGGTGTATTGTTGTGCTTCTACTTTATTAAGAAGTGATCTTAGGGAATTGTTGTACTTATACTTTAATGAGAAGTGATCCTAGTGTATTGTTGTACTTCTTCTTTATTGAGAAGTGATCCTGATGTATTTTTGTACTTCTTTATTGAGAATTGATACTGGTTTATTATTGTGCTTCTACTTTATTAAAAGTGTTCCTGGTGTATTGTTGTGCTTCTACTTTTATGAGAAGTGATCGTAGTGTATTGTTGTACTTCTTTATTGAGAATTTATCCTGTTTTATTGTTGTGCTTTTACTTTATTAAGAAGTGATCCTAGTGTATTGTTGTACTTTAATTTTAGTAAGAAGTGATCCTGGTGTATTGTTGTGCTTCTACTTTATTAAGAAGTCATCGTAGTGTATTGTTGTACTTCTACTTTATTGAGAATTGATCCTAGTGTATTGTTGTACTTCTTCTTTATTGAGAAGTGATCCTGATGTATTGTTGTACTTCTTCTTTCATGAGAAGTGATCCTTGTGTATCGTTGTGCTTCTTTTTTTATTGAGAATTGATACTGGTTTATTGTTGTGCTTCTACTTTATTAAGAAGTGATCCTGGTGTATTGTTGTGCTTCTACTTTATGAGAAGTGATCGTAGTGTATTGTTGTACTTCTACTTTATTAAGAAGTGATCCTAGTGTATTGTTGTACTTCTACTTTATTAAGAAGTGATCCTGTTGTATTATTGTGCTTCTACTTTATTAAGAAGTGATCCTGGTGTATTGTTGTGCTTCTACTTTACTAAGAAGTGATCCTAGTGAATTGTTGTACTTATATTTTAAGAAGAAGTGATCCTGGTGTATTGTCGTGCTTCTACCTTTTTAAGAAGTAATGCTAGTGTATTGTTGTGCTTCTTTTTTATTGATAATTGATACTGGTTTATTGTTGTACTTCTACTTTATTAAGAAGTGATCCTGGTGTATTGTGGTGCTTCTACTTTTATGAGAAGTGATCGTAGTGTATTGTTGTGCTTCTACTTTATTAAGAAGTGATCCTAGTGTATTGTTGTACTTATACTTTAGTAAGAAGTGATCCTGTTGTACTATTATGCTTCTACTTTATTAAGAAGTGATCCTGGTGTATTGTTGTGCTTCTACTTTACTAAGAAGTGATCCTAGTGAATTGTTGTACTTATATTTTAAGAAGAAGTGATCCTGGTGTATTGTCGTGCTTCTACCTTTTTAAGAAGTAATGCTAGTGTATTGTTGTGCTTCTTTTTTATTGATAATTGATACTGGTTTATTGTTGTACTTCTACTTTATTAAGAAGTGATCCTGGTGTATTGTTGTGCTTCTACTTTTATGAGAAGTGATCGTAGTGTATTGTTGTACATCTTTATTGAGAATTGATCCTGGTTTGTCGTTGTGCTTCTACTTTATTAAGAAGTGTGCTTGATATATTGTTGTACTTCTACTTTATTAAGAAGTTATCCTGATGTATTGTAGTGCTTCTACTTTATTAAGAAGTGATCCTGGTGTATTGTTGTGCTTCTTTTTTTATTGAGAATTGATCGTAGTGTATTGTTGTACTTCTTTATTGAGAATTGATACTGGTTTATCGTTGTGCTTCTACTTTATTAAGAAGTGATGCTTGGTATATTGTTGTTCTTCTACTTTATTAAGAAGTGATCCTGGTGTATTGTTGTGCTTTTACTTTATTAAGAAGTGATCCTGGTTATTGTCGTTCTTCTACCTTATTAAGAAGTGATCGTAGTGTATTGTTGTACTTCTACTTTATTGAGAATTGATCCTAGTGTATTGTTGTACTTCTTCTTTATTGAGAAGTGATCCTGTTGTATTGTTCTACTTCTTCTTTTATGAGAAGTGATCCTGGTGTATTGTTGTGCTTCTACTTTTATGAGAAGTGATCGTAGTGTATTGTTGTGCTTCTACTTTATTAAAAAGTGATCCTAGTGTATTGTTGTACTTATATTTTATTAAGAAGTGATCCTGTTGTATTGTTGTGCTTCTACTTTATTAAGAAGTGATCCTGGTGTATTGGTGTACTTCTTCTTTTATGAGAAGTGATCGTAGTGTATTGTACTTCTTTATTGAGAATTGATCCTGCTTTATTGTTGTGCTTCTACTTTTATGAGAAGTGATCGTAGTGTATTGTTGTACTTGTTTATTGAGAATTGATACTGGTGTATTGTTGTGCTTCTACTTTTATGAGAAGTGATCGTAGTGTGTTGTTGTACTTCTTCTTCATTGAGAAGTGATCATCCTGGTGTATTGTTGTACTTCTTTTATGAGAAGTGATCATCCTGGTGTATTGTTGTACTTCTTTTATGAGAAGTGATCCTAGTGTATTGTTGTGCTTCATTTTTATTGGAATTGATACTGGTTTATTGTTGTGCTTCTACTTTATCAAAAAGTGATCCTGGTGTATTGTTGTGCTTCTACTTTATTAAGAAGTAATCCTAGTGTATTGTTGTACTTATACTTTAATAAGAAGTGATCCTGGTGTATTGTCGTGCTTCTAAATTATTAAGAAGTGATCCTAGTGTATTGTTGTACTTCTATTTTATTGAGAACTGATCCTAGTGTATTGCTGTACTTCTTCTTTATTGAGAAGTGATCCTGATGTATTGTTGTACTTCTTTTATGAAAAGTGATCGTAGTGTATTGTTGTGCTTCTTTTTTATTGAGAATTGATACTGGTTTTTTATTGTGCTTCTACTTTATTAAGAAGTGATACTGGTTTATTGTTGTGCTGCTACTTTATTAAGAAGTGATCCTGGTGTATTGTTGTGCTTCTTTTTTATTGAGAATTGATCCTGGTTTATCGTTGTGCTTCTACTTTATTAAGAAGTGTGCTTGGTATATTGTTGTACTTCTACTTTATTAGGAAGTGATCCTGGTGTATTGTTGTGCTTCTACTTTATTAAGAAATGATCCTAGTGTATTGTTGTACTTTGTTGTACTTTATTAAGAAGTGATCCTGGTGTATTGTTGTGCTTCTACTTTATTAAGAAGTGATCCTAGTGTATTGTTGTGATTCTTTTTATTGAGAATTGATACTTTTTATTGAGAATTGATACTGGTTTATTATTGTGCTTCTACTTTATTAAAAAGTGATCCTAGTGTATTGTTGTGCTTCTACTTTTAAGAGAAGTGATCGTAGTGTATTGTTGTACTTCTTTATTGAGAATTGATCCTGCTTTATTGTTGTGATTCTACTTTATTAAGAAGTCATCATGATGTATTGTTGTGCTTCTATTTTATTTAGAAGTGATCGTGGTGTATTGTTGTGCTTCTACTTTTATGAGAAGTGATCGTAGTGTATTGTTGTGCTTCTACTTTATTAAGAAGTGATCCTGGTGTATTGTTGTGCTTCTACTTTTATGAGAAGTAATCGTAGTGTATTGTTGTACTTCTTTATTGAGAATTGATCCTGGTTTGTCGTTGAGCTTCTACTTTATTAAGAAGTGTGCTTGATATATTGTTGTACTTCTACTTTAATAAGAAGTGATCCTGGTGTATTGTCGTGCTTCTACCTTTTAAGAAGTGATCCTAGTGTATTGTTGTACTTCTACTTTATTGAGAAGTGATCTTAGTGTATTGTTGTACTTCTTCTTTATTGAGAAGTGACCCTGATGTATTGTTGTACTTCTTCTTTCGTGAGAAGTGATCCTAGTGTATTGTTGTACTTCTTTATTGAGAATTGATCCTGCTTTATTGTTGTGCTTCTACTTTATTAAGAAGTGATCCTGATGTATTGTTGTGCTTCTATTTTATTAAGAAGTGATCCTGGTGTATTTTTGTACTTCTACTTTATTGAGAAGTGATCCTGATGTATTGTTGTACTTCTACTTTATTAAGAAGTGATCCTAGTGTATTGTTGTACTTCTTCTTCATTGAGAAGTGATCATCTTGGTGTGTTGTTGTATTTCTTTTATGAGAAGTGATCCTAGTGTATTGTTGTGCTTCATTTTTATTGGAATTGATACTGGTTTATTGTTGTGCTTCTACTTTATTAAGAAGTGATCCTGGTGTATTGTTGTGCTTCTTTTTATTGAGAATTGATCGTAGTGTATTGTTGTACTTCTTTATTGAGAATTGATCCTGGTTTGTCGTTGGGCTTCTACTTTATTAAGAAGTGTGCTTGATATATTGTTGTACTTCTACTTTATTAAGAAGTTATCCTGGTGTATTGTTGTGCTTCTACTTTACTAAGAAGTGATCCTAGGGAATTGTTGTACTTATACTTTAATGAGAAGTGATCCTAGTGTATTGTTGTACTTCTTCTTTATTGAGAAGTGATCCTGATGTATTTTGTTGTACTTGAGAATTGATACTGGTTTATTATTGTGCTTCTACTTTATTAAAAAGTGTTCCTGGTGTATTGTTGTGCTTCTACTTTTATGAGAAGTGATCGTAGTGTATTGTTGTACTTCTTTATTGAGAATTTATCCTGTTTTATTGTTGTGCTTCTACTTTATTAAGAAGTTATCCTAGTGTATTGTTCTACTTTAATTTAGTAAGAAGTGATCCTGGTGTATTGTCGTGCTTCTACTTTATTAAGAAGTGATCGTAGTGTATTGTTGTACTTCTACTTTATTGAGAATTGATCCTAGTGTATTGTTGTACTTCTTCTTTATTGAGAAGTGATCCTGATGTATTGTTGTACTTCTTCTTTTATGAGAAGTGATCCTTGTGTATCGTTGTGCTTCTTTTTTATTGAGAATTGATACTGGTTTATTGTTGTGCTTCTACTTTATTAAGAAATGATCCTGGTGTATTGTGGTGCTTCTACTTTTATGAGAAGTGATCGTTGTGTATTGTTGTGCTTCTACTTTATTAAGAAGTGATCCTAGTGTATTGTTGTACTTATACTTTAGTAAGAAGTGATCCTGTTGTACTATTATGCTTCTACTTTATTAAGAAGTGATCCTGGTGTATTGTTGTGCTTCTACTTTTATGAGAAGTAATCGTAGTGTATTGTTGTACTTTTTTATTGAGAATTGATCGTGCTTCATTGTTGTGCTTCTACTTTATTAAGAAGTGATGCTGATGTATTGTTGTGCTTCTACTTTTATGAGAAGTGATCGTAGTTTATTGTTGTACTACTTTATTGAGAATTGATCCTGATGCATTGTTGTGCTTCTACTTTTATGAGAAGTGATCGTAGTTTATTGTTGTACTACTTTATTGAGAATTGATCCTGGTTTATCGTTGTGCTTCTACTTTATTAAGAAGTGTGCTTGGTATATTGTTGTACTTCTACTTTATTAAGAAGTGATCCTGGTGTATTATTGTGCTTCTACTTTATTAAGAAGTGATCCTAGTGTATTGTTGTACTTATATTTTAATAAGAAGTGATCCTGGTGTATTGTCGTGCTTCTACCTTATTAAGAAGTAATGCTAGTGTATTGTTGTGCTTCTTTTTTATTGATAATTGATACTGGTTTATTGTTGTACTTCTACTTTATTAAGAAGTGATCCTGGTGTATTGTTGTGCTTCTACTTTATGAGAAGTGATCGTAGTGTATTGTTGTACATCTTTATTGAGAATTGATCCTGGTTTGTCGTTGTGCTTCTACTTTATTAAGAAGTGTGCTTGGTATACTGTTGTACTGATACTTTATTAAGAAGTTATCCTGGTGTATTGTTGTGCTTCTACTTTAATAAGAAGTGATCCTCGTGTATTGTTGTACTTCTTCTTTTATGAGAAGTGATCCTCGTGTATTGTTGTACTTCTACTTTATTGAGAATTGATCCTAGTGTATTGTTGTACTTATACTTTAGTAAGAAATGATCCTGTTGTACTGTTATGCTTCTACTTTATTAAGAAGTGATTCTGGTGTATTTTTGTACTTCTTCTTTATTGAGAAGTGATCGTAGTGTATTGTTGTACTTCTTTTATTGAGAATTGATCCTGATTTATTGTTGTGCTTCTACTTTATTAAGAAGTGATCCTGATGTATTGTTGTGCTTCTACTTTATTAAGAAGTGATCCTGGTGTATTTTAGTTCTTCTACTTTGTTAAGAAGTGATCCTGATGTATTGTAGTGCTTCTACTTTATTAAGAAGTGTTCCTGGTGTATTGTTGTGCTTCTTTTTTTATTGAGAATTGATCGTAGTGTATTGTTGTACTTCTTTATTGAGAATTGATACTGGTTTATCGTTGTGCTTCTAATTTATTAAGAAGTGTGCTTGGTATATTGTTGTTCTTCTACTTTATTAAGAAGTGATCCTGGTGTATTGTTGTGCTTTTACTTTATTAAGAAGTGATCCTGGTTATTGTCGTTCTTCTACCTTATTAAGAAGTGATCGTAGTGTATTGTTGTACTTCTACTTTAATAAGAAGTGAGAATTGATCCTAGTGTATTGTTGTACTTCTTCTTTATTGAGAAGTGATCCTGGTGTATTGTTGTGCTTCTACTTTTATGAGAAGTGATCCTGGTGTATTGTATTGTTGTGTATTCTACTTTATTAAAAGTGATCCTAGTGTATTGTTGTAGTTATATTTTAGTAAGAAGTGATCCTGTTGTATTGTTGTGCTTCTACTTTATTAAGAAGTGATCCTGGTGTATTGTTGTACTTCTTCTTTATGAGAAGTGATCGTAGTGTATTGTTGTACTTCTTTATTGAGAATTGATCCTGTTTTATTGTTGTGCTTCTACTTTATGAGAAGTGATCGTAGTGTATTGTTGTACTTGTTTATTGAGAATTGATACTGGTGTATTGTTGTGCTTCTACTTTTATGAGAAGTGATCATAGTGTGTTGTTGTACTTCTTCTTCATTGAGAAGTGATCATCCTGGTGTATTGTTGTACTTCTTTTATGAGAAGTGATCCTAGTGTATTGTTGTGCTTCATTTTTATTGGAATTGATACTGGTTTATTGTTGTGCTTCTACTTTATTAAGAAGTGATCCTGGTGTATTGTTGTGCTTCTACTTTATTAAGAAGTGATCCTAGTGTATTGTTGTACTTCTACTTTATTAAGAAGTGATCCTGGTGTATTGTCGTGCTTCTAAATTATTAAGAAGTGATCCTAGTGTATTGTTGTACTTCTATTTTATTGAGAACTGATCCTAGTGTATTGCTGTACTTCTTCTTTATTGAGAAGTGATCCTGATGTATTGTTGTACTTCTTTTATGAAAAGTGATCGTAGTGTATTGTTGTGCTTCTTTTTTATTGAGAATTGATACTGGTTTTTTATTGTGCTTCTACTTTATTAAGAAGTGATACTGGTTTATTGTTGTGCTGCTACTTTATTAAGAAGTGATCCTGGTGTATTGTTGTGCTTCTTTTTTATTGAGAATTGATCCTGGTTTATCGTTGTGCTTCTACTTTATTAAGAAGTGTGCTTGGTATATTGTTGTACTTCTACTTTATTAGGAAGTGATCCTGGTGTATTGTTGTGCTTCTACTTTATTAAGAAATGATCCTAGTGTATTGTTGTACTTATACTTTAATAAGAAGTGATCCTGGTGTATTGTTGTGCTTCTACTTTATTAAGAAGTGATCGTAGTGTATTGTTGTGATTCTTTTTTATTGAGAATTCATACTGGTTTATTATTGTGCTTCTACTTTATTAAAAAGTGATCCTAGTGTATTGTTGTACTTCTACTTTATTGAGAAGTGATCCTAGTGTATTGTTGTACTTCTTCTTTATTGACAAGTGATCCTGATGTATTGTTGTATTTCTTCTTTTCATCCTGGTGTATTGTTGTATGAGAAGTGATCCTAGTGTATTGTTGTGATTCTTTTTTATTGAGAATTGATACTGGTTTATTGTTGTGCTTCTACTTTATTAAAGAGTGATCCTGGTGTATTGTTGTGCTTCTACTTTTAAGAGAAGTGATCGTAGTGTATTGTTGTACTTCTTTATTGAGAATTGATCCTGCTTTATTGTTGTGATTCTACTTTATTAAGAAGTCATCATGATGTATTGTTGTGCTTCTATTCTATTTAGAAGTGATCGTGGTGTATTGTTGTGCTTCTACTTTTATGAGAAGTGATCGTAGTGTATTGTTGTACTACTACTTTTTTGAGAAGTGATCCTAGTGTATTGTTGTGCTTCTACTTTATTAAGAAGTGATCCTGGTGTATTGTTGTGCTTCTACTTTTATGAGAAGTAATCGTAGTGTATTGTTGTACTTCTTTATTGAGAATTGATCCTGGTTTGTCGTTGAGCTTCTACTTTATTAAGAAGTGTGCTTGATATATTGTTGTACTTCTACTTTAATAAGAAGTGATCCTGGTGTATTGTCGTGCTTCTAACTTTTAAGAAGTGATCCTAGTGTATTGTTGTACTTCTAGGTTATTGAGAAGTGATTTTAGTGTATTGTTGTACTTCTTCTTTATTGAGAAGTGACCCTGATGTATTGTTGTACTTCTACTTTAATAAGAAGTGATCCTGGTGTATTGTCGTGCTTCTAGGTTATTGAGAAGTGATCCTAGTGTATTGTTGTACTTCTACTTTATTGAGAAGTGATCTTAGTGTATTGTTGTACTTCTTCTTTATTGAGAAGTGACCCTGATGTATTGTTGTACTTCTTCTTTATGAGAAGTGATCCTAGTGTATTGTTGTACTTCTTTATTGAGAATTGATCCTGCTTTATTGTTGTGCTTCTACTTTATTAACAAGTGATCCTGATGTATTGTTGTGCTTCTATTTTATTAAGAAGTGATCCTGGTGTATTTTTGTACTTCTACTTTATTGAGAAGTGAACCTGATGTATTATTGTACTTCTACTTTATTAAGAAGTGATCCTAGTGTATTGTTGTACTTCTACTTTATTGAGAATTGATCCTAGTGTATTGTTGTACTTCTTCTTTATTGAGAAGTGATCATCTGGTGTATTGTTGTTGTATTTCTATTATTGAGAATTGATCCTGATCCTAGTGTATTGTTGTGCTTCTTTTTATTGAGAATTGATCGTAGTGTATTGTTGTACTTCTTTATTGAGAATTGATTGTGGTTTGTTGTTGTGCTTCTACTTTATTAAGAAGTGTGCTTGATGTATTGTTGTACTTCTACTTTATTAAGAAGTGATCCTGGTGTATTGTTGTGCTTCTACTTTATTAAGAAGTGATCCTAGTGTATTGTTGTACTTCTATTTTATTAAGAAGTGATCCTGGTGTATTGTTGTGCTTCTACTTTTTGAAGAAGTGATCCTAGTGTATTGTTGTGCTTCTTTTTATTGAGAATTGATACCTGGTTTATTGTTGTACTTCTACTTTATTAAGAAGTGATCCTGGTGTATTGTTGTGCTTCTACTTTATGAGAAGTGATCGTAGTGTATTGTTGTACTTCTTTATTGAGAATTGATCCTGGTTTGTTGTTGTGCTTCTACTTTATTAAGAAGTGTGCTTGATGTATTGTTGTACTTCTACTTTATTAAGAAGTGATCCTGGTGTATTGTTGTGCTTCTACTTTATTAAGAAGTGATCCTGGTGTATTGTTGTGCTTCTTTTTATTGAGAAGTGATCGTAGTGTATTGTTGTACTTCTTTATTGAGAATTGATCCTGGTTTATTGTTGTGCTTCTACTTTATTAAGAAGTGATCCTTGGTGTATTGTTGTTCTTCTACTTTATTAAGAAGTGATCCTGGTGTATTGTTGTGCTTTTACTTTATTAAGAAGTGATCCTGGTTATTGTTGTTCTTCTACTTTATTAAGAAGTGATCGTAGTGTATTGTTGTACTTCTACTTTATTGAGAATTGATCCTAGTGTATTGTTGTACTTCTTCTTTATTGAGAAGTGATCCTGTTGTATTGTTGTACTTCTTCTTTATGAGAAGTGATCCTGGTGTATTGTTGTGCTTCTACTTTATGAGAAGTGATCCTAGTGTATTGTTGTGCTTCTACTTTATTAAGAAGTGATCCTAGTGTATTGTTGTACTTCTTACTTTATTAAGAAGTGTATGTATTGATCCTGTTGTATTGTTGTGCTTTACTTTAAGAAGTGATCCTGGTGTATTGTTGTGCTTCTACTTTATGAGAAGTGATCGTAGTGTATTGTTGTACTTCTTTTATTGAGAATTGATCCTGATTGTTGTGCTTCTACTTTATGAGAAGTGATCGTAGTGTATTGTTGTACTTCTTTTATTGAGAATTGATCCTGGTGTATTGTTGTGCTTCTACTTTATGAGAAGTGATCCTAGTGTATTGTTGTACTTCTTCTTTATTGAGAAGTGATCATCCTGGTGTATTGTTGTACTTCTTTTATTGAGAAGTGATCTGGTGTATTGTTGTACTTTTTTTATTGTTGTGAAGTGATCCTAGTGTATTGTTGTGCTTCTTTTTTATTGAGAATTGATCCTGGTTTATTGTTGTGCTTCTACTTTATCAAAAAGTGATCCTGGTGTATTGTTGTGCTTCTACTTTATTAAGAAGTAATCCTAGTGTATTGTTGTACTTATACTTTAATAAGAAGTGATCCTGGTGTATTGTCGTGCTTCTAAATTATTAAGAAGTGATCCTAGTGTATTGTTGTACTTCTATTTTATTGAGAACTGATCCTAGTGTATTGCTGTACTTCTTCTTTATTGAGAAGTGATCCTGATGTATTGTTGTACTTCTTTTATGAGAAGTGATCCTAGTGTATTGTTGTGCTTCTTTTTTATTGAGAATTGATACTGGTTTTTTATTGTGCTTCTACTTTATTAAGAAGTGATACTGGTTTATTGTTGTGCTGCTACTTTATTAAGAAGTGATCCTGGTGTATTGTTGTGCTTCTTTTTTATTGAGAATTGATCCTGGTTTATCGTTGTGCTTCTACTTTATTAAGAAGTGTATTGTTTGGTATATTGTTGTACTTCTACTTTATTAAGAAGTGATCCTGGTGTATTGTTGTGCTTCTACTTTATTAAGAAGTGATCCTAGTGTATTGTTGTACTTCTACTTTATTGAGAAGTGATCCTGGTGTATTGTTGTGCTTCTATTTTATTAAGAAGTGATCGTAGTGTATTGTTGTGATTCTTTTTTATTGAGAATTGATACTGGTTTATTATTGTGCTTCTACTTTATTAAAAAGTGATCCTAGTGTATTGTTGTGCTTCTACTTTTAAGAGAAGTGATCGTAGTGTATTGTTGTACTTCTTTATTGAGAATTGATCCTGCTTTATTGTTGTGATTCTACTTTATTAAGAAGTCATCATGATGTATTGTTGTGCTTCTATTTTATTTAGAAGTGATCCTAGTGTATTGTTGTGCTTCTACTTTTATTGAGAAGTGATCCTAGTGTATTGTTGTGCTTCTACTTTATTAAGAAGTGATCCTGGTGTATTGTCGTGCTTCTACTTTTATGAGAAGTAATCGTAGTGTATTGTTGTACTTCTTTATTGAGAATTGATCCTGGTTTGTCGTTGAGCTTCTACTTTATTAAGAAGTGTGCTTGATATATTGTTGTACTTCTACTTTAATAAGAAGTGATCCTGGTGTATTGTTGTGCTTCTACTTTTAAGAAGTGATCCTAGTGTATTGTTGTACTTCTAGGTTATTGAGAAGTGATCTTAGTGTATTGTTGTACTTCTTCTTTATTGAGAAGTGACCCTGATGTATTGTTGTACTTCTTCTTTCATGAGAAGTGATCCTAGTGTATTGTTGTACTTCTTTATTGAGAATTGATCCTGCTTTATTGTTGTGCTTCTACTTTATTAAGAAGTGATCCTGATGTATTGTTGTGCTTCTATTTTATTAAGAAGTGATCCTGGTGTATTTTTGTACTTCTACTTTATTGAGAAGTGAACCTGATGTATTATTGTACTTCTACTTTATTAAGAAGTGATCCTAGTGTATTGTTGTACTTCTACTTTATTGAGAATTGATCCTAGTGTGTTGTTGTACTTCTTCTTCATTGAGAAGTGATCATCCTGGTGTGTTGTTGTATTTCTTTTATGAGAAGTGATCCTAGTGTATTGTTGTGCTTCATTTTTATTGGAATTGATACTGGTTTATTGTTGTGCTTCTACTTTATTAAGAAGTGATCCTGGTGTATTGTTGTGCTTCTTTTTTTATTGAGAATTGATCGTAGTGTATTGTTGTACTTCTTTATTGAGAATTGATCCTGGTTTGTCGTTGGGCTTCTACTTTATTAAGAAGTGTGCTTGATATATTGTTGTACTTCTACTTTATTAAGAAGTTATCCTGGTGTATTGTTGTGCTTCTACTTTACTAAGAAGTGATCCTAGTGAATTGTTGTACTTATACTTTAATGAGAAGTGATCCTAGTGTATTGTTGTACTTCTTCTTTATTGAGAAGTGATCCTGATGTATTGTTGTACTCTTCTTTTATGAGAAGTGATCCTGTGTATTGTTGTACTTCTTTATTGAGAATTGATACTGGTTTATTATTGTGCTTCTACTTTATTAAAAGAGAATTGATCCTGGTTTATTATTGTGCTTCTACTTTATTAAAAAGTGTTCCTGGTGTATTGTTGTGCTTCTACTTTTATGAGAAGTGATCGTAGTGTATTGTTGTACTTCTTTATTGAGAATTTATCCTGTTTTATTGTTGTGCTTCTACTTTATTAAGAAGTTATCCTAGTGTATTGTTGTACTTTACTTTATTAAGAAGTGATCCTGGTGTTATTGTTGTGCTGGTGTATTGTTGTGCTTCTACTTTATTAAGAAGTGATCCTAGTGTATTGTTGTACTTCTACTTTATTGAGAATTGATCCTAGTGTATTGTTGTACTTCTTCTTTATTGAGAAGTGATCCTGATGTATTGTTGTACTTCTTCTTTATGAGAAGTGATCCTTGTGTATTGTTGTGCTTCTTTTTATTGAGAATTGATCCTGGTGTATTGTTGTGCTTCTACTTTATTAAGAAGATCCTGATTGTTGTGCTTCTACTTTTTATGAGAAGTGATCGTTGTGTATTGTTGTGCTTCTACTTTATTAAGAAGTGATCCTAGTGTATTGTTGTACTTATACTTTAGTAAGAAGTGATCCTGTTGTACTATTATGCTTCTACTTTATTAAGAAGTGATCCTGGTGTATTGTTGTGCTTCTACTTTTATGAGAAGTAATCGTAGTGTATTGTTGTACTTTTTTATTGAGAATTGATCGTGTTTATTGTTGTGCTTCTACTTTATTAAGAAGTGATCCTGATGTATTGTTGTGCTTCTACTTTTATGAGAAGTGATCGTAGTGTATTGTTGTACTACTTTATTGAGAATTGATCCTGATGCATTGTTGTGCTTCTACGTTTATGACAAGTGATCGTAGTTTATTGTTGTACTACTTTATTGAGAATTGATCCTGGTTTATTGTTGTGCTTCTACTTTATTAAGAAGTGATGCTTGGTATATTGTTGTACTTCTACTTTATTAAGAAGTGATCCTGGTGTATTATTGTGCTTCTACTTTATTAAGAAGTGATCCTAGTGTATTGTTGTACTTATATTTTAATAAGAAGTGATCCTGGTGTATTGTCGTGCTTCTACCTTATTAAGAAGTAATGCTAGTGTATTGTTGTACTTCTTTTTATTGAGAATTGATCCTGGTTTATTGTTGTACTTCTACTTTATTAAGAAGTGATCCTGGTGTATTGTTGTGCTTCTACTTTTATGAGAAGTAGTGTATTGTTGTACTTCTTTATTGAGAATTGATCCTGGTTTATTGTTGTGCTTCTACTTTATTAAGAAGTGATCCTGGTGTATTGTTGTACTTCTACTTTATTAAGAAGTGATCCTGGTGTATTGTTGTGCTTCTACTTTATTAAGAAGTGATCCTGGTGTATTGTTGTACTTCTTCTTTATTGAGAAGTGATCCTAGTGTATTGTTGTACTTCTACTTTATTGAGAATTGATCCTAGTGTATTGTTGTACTTCTACTTTATTGAGAAGTGATCCTGTTGTATTGTTGTGCTTCTACTTTATTAAGAAGTGATCCTGGTGTATTGTTGTGCTTCTTTTTTATGAGAAGTGATCGTAGTGTATTGTTGTACTTCTTTTTATTGAGAATTGATCCTGGTTTATTGTTGTGCTTCTACTTTATTAAGAAGTGATCCTGATGTATTGTTGTGCTTCTATTTTATTAAGAAGTGATCCTGGTGTATTGTTGTTCTTCTACTTTATTAAGAAGTGATCCTGATGTATTGTAGTGCTTCTACTTTATTAAGAAGTGATCCTGGTGTATTGTTGTGCTTCTTTTTTTATTGAGAATTGATCGTAGTGTATTGTTGTACTTCTTTATTGAGAATTGATACTGGTTTATCGTTGTGCTTCTAATTTATTAAGAAGTGATCTTGGTATATTGTTGTTCTTCTACTTTATTAAGAAGTGATCCTGGTGTATTGTTGTGCTTTTACTTTATTAAGAAGTGATCCTGGTTATTGTCGTTCTTCTACCTTATTAAGAAGTGATCGTAGTGTATTGTTGTACTTCTACTTTATTGAGAATTGATCCTAGTGTATTGTTGTACTTCTTCTTTATTGAGAAGTGATCCTGTTGTATTGTTCTACTTCTTCTTTTATGAGAAGTGATCCTGGTGTATTGTTGTGCTTCTACTTTTTATGAGAAGTGATCCTAGTGTATTGTTGTGCTTCTACTTTATTAAGAAGTGATCCTAGTGTATTGTTGTACTTCTATTTTATTAAGAAGTGATCCTGTTGTATTGTTGTGCTTCTACTTTATTAAGAAGTGATCCTGGTGTATTGTTGTACTTCTTCTTTTATGAGAAGTGATCGTAGTGTATTGTTGTACTTCTTTATTGAGAATTGATCCTGCTTTATTGTTGTGCTTCTACTTTTATGAGAAGTGATCGTAGTGTATTGTTGTACTTGTTTATTGAGAATTGATACTGGTGTATTGTTGTGCTTCTACTTTTATGAGAAGTGATCCTAGTGTATTGTTGTACTTCTTCTTTATTGAGAAGTGATCCTGGTGTATTGTTGTACTTCTTTTATGAGAAGTGATCCTAGTGTATTGTTGTGCTTCATTTTATTGAATTGATACTGGTTTATTGTTGTGCTTCTACTTTATTAAAAAGTGATCCTGGTGTATTGTTGTGCTTCTACTTTATTAAGAAGTGATCCTAGTGTATTGTTGTACTTCTACTTTATTAAGAAGTGATCCTGGTGTATTGTTGTGCTTCTACTTTATTAAGAAGTGATCCTAGTGTATTGTTGTACTTCTACTTTATTGAGAAGTGATCCTAGTGTATTGTTGTACTTCTTCTTTATTGAGAAGTGATCCTGATGTATTGTTGTACTTCTTTTTTATGAGAAGTGATCCTAGTGTATTGTTGTGCTTCTTTTTTATTGAGAATTGATACTGGTTTATTGTTGTGCTTCTACTTTATTAAGAAGTGATCCTGGTGTATTGTTGTGCTTCTACTTTTATTAAGAAGTGATCCTAGTGTATTGTTGTACTTCTTTTTTATTGAGAATTGATCCTGGTTTATTGTTGTGCTTCTACTTTATTAAGAAGTGTGCCTTGGTGTATTGTTGTGCTTCTACTTTATTAGAAGTGATCCTGGTGTATTGTTGTGCTTCTACTTTATTAAGAAGTGATCCTAGTGTATTGTTGTACTTCTACTTTATTAAGAAGTGATCCTGGTGTATTGTTGTGCTTCTACTTTATTAAGAAGTGATCCTAGTGTATTGTTGTGCTTCTACTTTTTAAGAAGTGATCCTGGTTTATTGTTGTGCTTCTACTTTATTAAGAAGTGATCCTAGTGTATTGTTGTACTTCTACTTTATTGAGAAGTGATCCTGTAGTGTATTGTTGTACTTCTTCTTTATTGAGAAGTGATCCTGATGTATTGTTGTACTTCTTTTTTATGAGAAGTGATCCTAGTGTATTGTTGTGATTCTTTTTTCCTGATGTATTGAGAATTGATACTGGTTTATTATTGTGCTTCTACTTTATTAAAGAGTGATCCTGGTGTATTGTTGTGCTTCTACTTTTTTAAGAGAAGTGATCGTAGTGTATTGTTGTACTTCTTTATTGAGAATTGATCCTGGTTTATTGTTGTGATTCTACTTTATTAAGAAGTGATCCTGATGTATTGTTGTGCTTCTATTTTATTTAGAAGTGATCCTGGTGTATTGTTGTGCTTCTACTTTTATGAGAAGTGATCCTAGTGTATTGTTGTACTTCTACTTTATTGAGAAGTGATCCTAGTGTATTGTTGTGCTTCTACTTTATTAAGAAGTGATCCTGGTGTATTGTTGTACTTCTACTTTTTGAGAAGTGATCCTAGTGTATTGTTGTACTTCTTTTTATTGAGAATTGATCCTGGTTTATTGTTGTACTTCTACTTTATTAAGAAGTGTATCCTTGATGTATTGTTGTACTTCTACTTTATTAAGAAGTGATCCTGGTGTATTGTTGTGCTTCTACTTTATTAAGAAGTGATCCTAGTGTATTGTTGTACTTCTACTTTATTGAGAAGTGATCCTAGTGTATTGTTGTACTTCTACTTTATTGAGAAGTGACCTGATGTATTGTTGTACTTCTACTTTATTGAGAAGTGATCCTGGTGTATTGTTGTACTTCTACTTTATTGAGAAGTGATCCTAGTGTATTGTTGTACTTCTTCTTTATTGAGAAGTGATCCTGATGTATTGTTGTACTTCTTCTTTATTGAGAAGTGATCCTAGTGTATTGTTGTACTTCTTTTTATTGAGAATTGATCCTGGTTTATTGTTGTGCTTCTACTTTATTAAGAAGTGATCCTGATGTATTGTTGTGCTTCTATTTTATTAAGAAGTGATCCTGGTGTATTTTTGTACTTCTACTTTATTGAGAAGTGAACCTGATGTATTATTGTACTTCTACTTTATTAAGAAGTGATCCTAGTGTATTGTTGTACTTCTTTTATGAGAAGTGATCCTAGTGTATTGTTGTGCTTCATTTTTATTGGAATTGATCCTGGTTTATTGTTGTGCTTCTACTTTATTAAGAAGTGATCCTGGTGTATTGTTGTGCTTCTACTTTATTAAGAAGTGATCCTAGTGTATTGTTGTACTTCTTTTATTAAGAAGTGATCCTGGTGTATTGTCGTGCTTCTAAATTATTAAGAAGTGATCCTAGTGTATTGTTGTACTTCTATTTTATTGAGAACTGATCCTAGTGTATTGCTGTACTTCTTCTTTATTGAGAAGTGATCCTGATGTATTGTTGTACTTCTTTTATGAAAAGTGATCGTAGTGTATTGTTGTGCTTCTTTTTTATTGAGAATTGATACTGGTTTTTTATTGTGCTTCTACTTTATTAAGAAGTGATCCTGGTGTATTGTTGTGCTTCTACTTTATTAAGAAGTGATCCTAGTGTATTGTTGTACTTCTTTTTATTGAGAATTGATCCTGGTGTATTGTTGTGCTTCTACTTTATTAAGAAGTGATCCTTGGTATATTGTTGTACTTCTACTTTATTAAGAAGTGATCCTGGTGTATTGTTGTGCTTCTACTTTATTAAGAAGTGATCCTAGTGTATTGTTGTACTTCTACTTTATTAAGAAGTGATCCTGGTGTATTGTTGTACTTCTACTTTATTAAGAAGTGATCCTAGTGTATTGTTGTGTATTCTTTTTATTGAGAATTGATCCTGGTTTATTGTTGTGCTTCTACTTTATTAAGAAGTGATCCTAGTGTATTGTTGTACTTCTACTTTATTGAGAAGTGATCCTAGTGTATTGTTGTACTTCTTCTTTATTGAGAAGTGATCCTGATGTATTGTTGTACTTCTTCTTTATGAGAAGTGATCCTAGTGTATTGTTGTACTTCTTTTTTATTGAGAATTGATACTGGTTTATTGTTGTGCTTCTACTTTATTAAAGAAGTGATCCTGGTGTATTGTTGTGCTTCTACTTTTTAAGAGAAGTGATCGTAGTGTATTGTTGTACTTTACTTTATTGAGAATTGATCCTGGTTTATTGTTGTGCTTCTACTTTATTAAGAAGTGATCCTGATGTATTGTTGTGCTTCTATTTTATTGAGAAGTGATCCTGGTGTATTGTTGTGCTTCTACTTTTTATGAGAAGTGATCCTAGTGTATTGTTGTACTACTACTTTTTTGAGAAGTGATCCTAGTGTATTGTTGTGCTTCTACTTTATTAAGAAGTGATCCTGGTGTATTGTTGTGCTTCTACTTTTATGAGAAGTAATCGTAGTGTATTGTTGTACTTCTTTATTGAGAATTGATCCTGGTTTGTTGTTGTGCTTCTACTTTATTAAGAAGTGATCCTGATGTATTGTTGTGCTTCTACTTTATTAAGAAGTGATCCTGGTGTATTGTTGTGCTTCTACTTTATTAAGAAGTGATCCTAGTGTATTGTTGTACTTCTACTTTATTGAGAAGTGATCCTAGTGTATTGTTGTACTTCTACTTTATTGAGAAGTGATCCTGATGTATTGTTGTGCTTCTACTTTATTAGAAGTGATCCTGGTGTATTGTCGTGCTTCTAGGTTATTGAGAAGTGATCTTAGTGTATTGTTGTACTTCTTCTTTATTGAGAAGTGACCCTGATGTATTGTTGTACTTCTTCTTTATGAGAAGTGATCCTAGTGTATTGTTGTACTTCTTTATTGAGAATTGATCCTGGTTTATTGTTGTGCTTCTACTTTATTAAGAAGTGATCCTGATGTATTGTTGTGCTTCTACTTTTATTAAGAAGTGATCCTGGTGTATTGTTGTACTTCTACTTTATTGAGAAGTGATCCTGATGTATTGTTGTACTTCTACTTTATTAAGAAGTGATCCTAGTGTATTGTTGTACTTCTACTTTATTGAGAATTGATCCTAGTGTATTGTTGTACTTCTTCTTTATTGAGAAGTGATCATCCTGGTGTATTGTTGTATTTCTTTATGAGAAGTGATCCTAGTGTATTGAGAAATTGATCCTGGTGTATTGTTGTGCTTCTACTTTATTAAGAAGTGATCCTAGTGTATTGTTGTACTTCTTTATTGAGAATTGATCCTGGTTTGTCGTTGTGCTTCTACTTTATTAAGAAGTGTGCTTGATATATTGTTGTACTTCTACTTTATTAAGAAGTGATCCTGGTGTATTGTTGTGCTACTTCTACTTTATTAAGAAAGTGATCCTAGTGTATTGTTGTACTTCTACTTTAATGAGAAGTGATCCTAGTGTATTGTTGTACTTCTTCTTTATTGAGAAGTGATCCTGATGTATTGTTGTGCTTCTTTTTTATTGAGAATTGATACTGGTTTATTGTTGTGCTTCTACTTTATTAAGAAGTGATCCTGGTGTATTGTTGTGCTTCTACTTTATGAGAAGTGATCGTAGTGTATTGTTGTACTTCTTTATTGAGAATTGATCCTGGTTTATTGTTGTGCTTCTACTTTATTAAGAAGTGATCTTAGTGTATTGTTGTACTTCTACTTTATTAAGAAGTGATCCTGGTGTATTGTTGTGCTTCTACTTTATTAAGAAGTGATCCTAGTGTATTGTTGTACTTCTACTTTATTGAGAAGTGATCCTAGTGTATTGTTGTACTTCTACTTTATTGAGAAGTGATCCTAGTGTATTGTTGTACTTCTTCTTTATTGAGAAGTGATCCTGGTGTATTGTTGTGCTTCTACTTTTTATGAGAGTGATCCTAGTGTATTGTTGTGCTTCTACTTTATTGAGAAGTGATCCTAGTGTATTGTTGTACTTCTACTTTATTGAGAAGTGATCCTGGTGTATTGTTGTGCTTCTACTTTATTAAGAAGTGATCCTGGTGTATTGTTGTGCTTCTACTTTATTGAGAAGTGATCCTAGTGTATTGTTGTACTTCTTCTTTATTGAGAAGTGATCCTGATGTATTGTTGTTCTACTTTATTGAGTGTGATCCTAGTGTATTGTTGTACTTCTTTATTGAGAATTGATCCTGGTTTATTGTTGTGCTTCTACTTTATTAAGAAGTGATCCTGATGTATTGTTGTGCTTCTACTTTTATTAAGAAGTGATCCTGGTGTATTGTTGTACTTCTACTTTATTGAGAAGTGATCCTGATGTATTGTTGTACTTCTACTTTATTAAGAAGTGATCCTAGTGTATTGTTGTACTTCTACTTTATTGAGAATTGATCCTAGTGTATTGTTGTACTTCTTCTTTATTGAGAAGTGATCCTGGTGTATTGTTGTACTTCTTCTTATGAGAAGTGATCCTAGTGTATTGTTGTGCTTCTTTTTTTATTGAGAATTGATCCTGGTTTATTGTTGTGCTTCTACTTTATTAAGAAGTGATCCTGGTGTATTGTTGTGCTTCTACTTTATTAAGAAGTGATCCTGATGTATTGTTGTACTTCTACTTTATTGAGAAGTGATCCTGGTGTATTGTTGTGCTTCTACTTTATTAAGAAGTGATCCTGGTGTATTGTTGTACTTCTACTTTATTAAGAAGTGATCCTGGTGTATTGTTGTGCTTCTACTTTATTGAGAAGTGATCCTAGTGTATTGTTGTACTTCTTCTTTATTGAGAAGTGATCCTGTGTATTGTTGTGCTTCTACTTTATTTCCTTTATTGAGAAGTGATCCTGGTGTATTGTTGTGACTTCTTTTTTATTGAGAATTGATCCTGGTGTATTGTTGTGCTTCTACTTTATTAGAAGTGATCCTGGTGTATTGTTGTGCTTCTACTTTATTGAGAAGTGATCCTGGTGTATTGTTGTACTTCTACTTTATTAAGAAGTGATCCTGGTGTATTGTTGTGCTTCTACTTTATTAAGAAGTGATCCTGGTGTATTGTTGTGCTTCTACTTTATTAAGAAGTGATCCTAGTGTATTGTTGTACTTCTACTTTATTGAGAAGTGATCCTGGTGTATTGTTGTACTTCTACTTTATTAAGAAGTGATCCTAGTGTATTGTTGTACTTCTACTTTATTGAGAATTGATCCTAGTGTATTGTTGTACTTCTTCTCTTTATTGAGAAGTGATCCTGATGTATTGTTGTACTTCTTCTTTTATGAGAAGTGATCCTAGTGTATTGTTGTATTCTTTTTATTGAGAATTGATCCTGGTTTGTCGTTGTGCTTCTACTTTATTAAGAAGTGATCCTGATATATTGTTGTACTTCTACTTTATTAAGAAGTGATCCTGGTGTATTGTTGTGCTTCTAAGTGATCCTTTATTGTTGTACTTCTACTTTATTGAGAAGTGATCCTCGTGTATTGTTGTACTTCTACTTTATTGAAGTTGATCCTAGTGTATTGTTGTACTTCTACTTTATTGAGAAGTGATCCTGGTGTATTGTTGTACTTCTTCTTTTATTGAGAAGTGATCCTGATGTATTGTTGTGATTCTTCTTTTTATTGAGAAGTGATCCTGGTGTATTGTTGTGCTTCTACTTTTATTTAGAAGTGATCCTGGTGTATTGTTGTGCTTCTACTTTTATTAAGAAGTGATCGTAGTGTATTGTTGTACTTCTTTATTGAGAATTGATCCTGGTGTATTGTTGTGCTTCTACTTTATTAAGAAGTGATCCTAGTGTATTGTTGTACTTCTACTTTATTGAGAAGTGATCCTGGTGTATTGTTGTACTTCTACTTTATTAAGAAGTGATCCTGATGTATTGTTGTACTTCTACTTTATTAAGAAGTGATCCTAGTGTATTGTTGTACTTCTACTTTATTAAGAAGTGATCCTGGTGTATTGTTGTGCTTCTACTTTTATTAGAAGTGATCCTAGTGTATTGTTGTACTTCTTTTATTGAGAATTGATCCTGGTGTATTGTTGTACTTCTACTTTATTAAGAAGTGATCCTGGTGTATTGTTGTACTTCTACTTTATTAAGAAGTGATCCTGGTGTATTGTTGTGCTTCTACTTTATTGAGAAGTGATCCTGGTGTATTGTTGTGCTTCTACTTTATTAAGAAGTGATCCTGGTGTATTGTTGTACTTCTACTTTATTAAGAAGTGATCCTGGTGTATTGTTGTGCTTCTACTTTATTAAGAAGTGATCCTAGTGTATTGTTGTACTTCTACTTTATTGAGAAGTGATCCTAGTGTATTGTTGTACTTCTTCTTTATTGAGAAGTGATCCTGATGTATTGTTGTACTTCTTCTTTATGAGAAGTGATCCTAGTGTATTGTTGTACTTCTTTTATTGAGAATTGATCCTGGTGTATTGTTGTGCTTCTTCTTTATTGAGAAGTGATCCTAGTGTATTGTTGTGCTTCTATTTTATTGAAATTGATCCTGGTGTATTGTTGTGCTTCTACTTTATTGAGAAGTGATCCTGTGTATTGTTGTACTTCTTTTATTGAGAAGTGATCCTAGTGTATTGTTGTACTTCTACTTTATTGAGAATTGATCCTAGTGTATTGTTGTACTTCTTCTTCTTGAGAAGTGATCCTGGTGTATTGTTGTATTCTTTTAAAAAAGTGAGAAGTGATCCTAGTGTATTGTTGTGCTTCTCTTTTATTGAGAAGTTGATACTGGTTTATTGTTGTGCTTCTACTTTATTAAGAAGTGATCCTGGTGTATTGTTGTGCTTCTTTTTATTGAGAAGTGATCGTAGTGTATTGTTGTACTTCTTTATTGAGAATTGATCCTGGTTTGTCGTTGTGCTTCTACTTTATTAAGAAGTGATCTTGATGTATTGTTGTACTTCTACTTTATTAAGAAGTGATCCTGGTGTATTGTTGTGCTTCTACTTTATTGAGAAGTGATCCTAGTGTATTGTTGTACTTCTACTTTATTAAGAAGTGATCCTGGTGTATTGTTGTACTTCTACTTTATTGAGAAGTGATCCTAGTGTATTGTTGTACTTCTTCTTTATTGAGAAGTGATCCTGATGTATTGTTGTACTTCTTCTTTTATGAGAAGTGATCCTAGTGTATTGTTGTGCTTCTTTTTATTGAGAATTGATACTGGTTTATTGTTGTGCTTCTACTTTATTAAAAGTGTGATCCTGGTGTATTGTTGTGCTTCTACTTTATGAGAAGTGATCGTAGTGTATTGTTGTACTTCTTATTTTTATCCTGAGAATTGATCCTGGTGTATTGTTGTGCTTCTACTTTATTAAGAAGTGATCCTGGTGTATTGTTGTACTTCTACTTTATTAAGAAGTGATCCTAGTGTATTGTTGTACTTCTACTTTATTGAGAAGTGATCCTGTGTATTGTTGTACTTCTTTATTGATCCTAGTGTATTGTTGTACTTCTTTTTATTGAGAATTGATCCTGGTGTATTGTTGTGCTTCTACTTTTATGAGAAGTGATCCTAGTGTATTGTTGTACTTCTTTTTATTGAGAAGTGATCCTGGTGTATTGTTGTGCTTCTACTTTATTGAATCCTAGTGTATCCTGGTGTATTGTTGTGCTTCTACTTTATTAAGAAGTGATCCTGATGTATTGTTGTGTTTCTATTTTATTAAGAAGTGATCCTGGTGTATTGTTGTGCTTCTACTTTATTAAGAAGTGATCCTAGTGTATTGTTGTACTTCTACTTTATTAAGAAGTGATCCTGGTGTATTGTTGTGCTTCTACTTTATTAAGAAGTGATCCTAGTGTATTGTTGTACTTCTACTTTATTAAGAAGTGATCCTGTGTATTGTTGT
>NC_134827.1:66442305-66490271 GCF_004210375.1 Tachypleus tridentatus | reverse complement strand
GGTTTATTGACTTGTTTTCAACCTTTCTTCCAGTTTTATTGACTTACCTTCAAATTTAAAAAAATCCTTTAGGTTTATTGACTTACTTTCAACCTTAAAAAATTTTCTCTGGGTTTATTAACTTGTTTTAACCTTTCTTTCAGTTTTATTGACTTACCTTCAATCTTAAAATTTTTCTTCTACGTTTATTGACTGGTTTTCAACCTTTCTTCTAGTTTTATTGACTTACTTATAATTTTCTGTAGGCTTATTGACTTGTTTTCAACATTTCTTTCAGCTTTATTGACTTACCTTCAACCTTAAATATTTTCTCTAGGTTTATTGTCTTGTTTTCAACTTTTCTTCCAGTTTTATTGATTTGACTTCAACGTCAAAAATTTCCTCTAGGTTTATTGACTTGTTTTCAACCTTTCTTCCAGTTTTATTGACTTACCTTTAAATTTAAAAAATTTCCTCCTAGGTTTATTGACTTGTTTTCAACCTTTCTTCCAGTTTTATTGACTTACCTTCAACCTTTAAAAAAAAATCCTTTAGGTTTATTGAGCTTATCTTCAACCTTATTGAAAACTTCCTTAAAATTTTCCTCTGGGTTTATTAACTTGTTTTTAACCTTTCTTTCAGTTTTATTGACTTACCCTTCAATCACCAAAATTTTTTCTACGTTTATTGACTGTTTTCAACCTTTCTTCTAGTTTTATTGACTTACTTATAATATAATTTTTCTGTAGGCTTATTGACTTGTTTTCAACATTTTTTCAGCTTTTATTTATTTTACAGCTTTAACTTTCCCCAATTTAATTGACTTGTCTTCAACCTTAAAATTTTACTCTAGGTTTATTGACTTGAAAGTTTTCAACCTTTCTTCCAGTTTTATTGACTTACCTTCAAATTTAAAAAAAATTAATTCTTTAGGTTTATTGACTTATCTTCAACCTTAAAATTTTCCTCTGGGTTTATTAACTTTTTTAACCTTTCTTTCAGTTTTATTGACTTTACCTTCAATCTTAAAATTTTCTTCTACGTTTATTGACTGGTTTTCAACCTTTCTTCTAGTTTTATTGACTTACTTATAATTTTTCTGTAGGCTTATTGACTTGTTTTCAACATTTTTTCAGCTTTATTTACTTACCTTTAACCTTTCCCCAGCCTTTAATTGACTTGTCTTCAACCTTAAAATTTTACTCTAGGTTTATTGACTGGTTTTCAAACTTTCTTCCAGTTTTATTGACATACCTTTATCCTTATAATTTCCCTCTAGGTTTATTGACTTGTTTTCAACCTTTTTCCATCTTTATTGACTTACTTTCAACCTTAAAATTTTCTTGTATGTTTATTGACTTGTTTTTAATCAACCATTCTTCCAGTTTATTGACTTCAACCTTAAAATTTTCTCTCTAGGTTTATTGACTTGTTTTCTGTCTTTTCTTCCAGTTTTATTGACTTACTTAACATTTTTCCTGTAGGATTATTGACTTATTTTCAACATTTCTTTAAGCTTTATTAACTTACGTTTAACCTTTCCCCAGTTTAATTGACTACTCTTCAACCTTTTAAATTTTCCTCTGAGTTTATTGACTTGTTTTTTCTTTCTTCCAGTTTTATTGACTTAACATTTTCCTGTACGATTATTGACTTATTTTCAACATTTCTTAAGCTTTATTAACTTACCTTTAACCTTTCCCCCCAGTTCAATTGACTACTCTTTAAATTTTCCTCTGGTTTATTGACTTGTTTTTTAGCTCTTCACTTACCTTCAACCTTAAAATTTTCCTCTGGGTTTACTGACTTGTTTTCTGTCTTTCTTCCAGTTTTATTGACTTACTTAACATTTCCCTGTACGATTATTGGTTTTCAACATTGACTTTATTAACTTACGTTTAACCTACCCCCAGTTTAATTGACTACTCTTCAACCTTTAAATTTTCCTCTATGAGTTTATTGACTTGCTTACAATATTTCCAGTTTTATTGACTTACAACTAAATTTAAAAAAAATTGACTCTACGTTTATTGACTGGTTTTCAACCTTTTTTTCCAGTTTTATTGACTTACTTAACATTTTCCTGTAGGATTATTGACTTGTTTTCAACATTTTTTTTCAGCTTTATTGACCTTTAACCTTTCCCCAATTTAATTGACTTGTCTTCAACCTTAAAATTTTACTCTAGGTTTATTGACTTGTTTTCAAACTTTCTTCCAGTTTTATTGACACCTTTATCCTTATAATTTTCCATCTAGGTTTATTGACTTGTTTTCAACCTTTTTCCATCTTTATTGACTTACTTTCAACCTTAAATTTTTTTTTCTTGTATGTTTATTGACTTGTTTTAATCAACCATTCTTCCAGTTTTATTGACTTCAACCTTAAAATTTTTCTAGGCTTATTGACTTGTTTTTTCTGTCTTTCTTCCAGTTTTATTGACTTACTTAACATTTTCCTGTATGGATTATTGACTTATTTTGTTTCTTTAAGCTTTATTGTTTTAACCTTTCCCCCAGTTTAATTGACTATTCTTCTTAAAATTTTCTCTAGGTTTATTGACTTGTTTTCTCTCTTTCTTCCAGTTTATTGACTTACTTAACATTTTCCTGTAGGATTATTGACTTATTTTCAACATTTTTTTAAGCTTTATTAACTTACGTTTAACCTTTCCCCAGTTTAATTGACTACTCTTCAACCTTTAAATTTTCCTCTGAGTTTATTGACTTGTTTTCAGCTCTTCTTCCAGTTTTATTGACTTACCTTCAACCTTAAAATTTTCCTCTGGGTTTACTGACTTGCTTACAATATTTCTTCCAGTTTTATTGACTTGTTTTCAAGTTTTCCTTCCTCTGATCTTATGAGCTCAAAATCAGTTAATCCTTTGTGTAGTTTATTGGAAACTTCTGAAATGAACCATTAGTGGCATTGTTGATTAATGTTTAACATATTTGGTTGGCTATGCTAAGAGGTGTAATAACACTAAAAAAATGAATTCTCAACAAACACGTTCACGTAAAGGTGTGGAAATATTTAACAATTGCATCCGGATCCCTCAGTCTACGTACTTCAAACGGTAAAATCTAGGGTTCAATTCTCAGCAGTGGAAACAGCAGATAGCTTAATTTAGCTACATACCTTGTAGCCCATAGTGAGTTTCAAGATGCAACTAATTTTTTTTTCGTAACGATGTCTATTTGTTTAATTTCAATTTTATATTATTTTAATGAAAGAAAAAATCCTCAAAAGAAATGTCTTTGCGCTTAAACATAGTTTAATATCATATAGTGACGATGAATATTATGGTTGCCTAACACTTGCAACTTGATGTAGAAGACGTTAGAATAAACAAATAGTGAGTTACGATATCATAATATATAAACCTATGTATCCATGTGCTCTTATACTTTGAAATGAGACCTGGGTTATTTTAAAGTTTATTTAACCAAATAAATAGGCGTATTCATACTGTTCAAATTAATAATTTGTTATGACTTGTATTGCGTATAATAGTTCACATCTGTAATACGGATATTTTGCAAATTATATCTAAGTTAAACTTTTTAGCTGACTGTCACGGTATATAACTGGCATAAGTCTTATATGCCTAAAACGGTTTTACATTACTCGATCACTTATATTACGTTTCAGGCCTGGTGGTTAGGGCACTTACCTCGCAATCTACAAATCATGGGATTGAAATCCGTCGTATAATGTTACGGCCAATCCCACTGTTAATTCATAAAAATAACCAACAGTTGGTAGCGGACGTTGTTGACTGGAATTTTGCTCTTTTTCTAGACTACCACTTCAAAATTTGGGACGGGTATGCGATTTCTTAGAGCAAAGCCATATCAAGCTATCTGCTGTGTACACCGAGGGGGAGGGATCGAACCTCTGTTTTTAATGTTGTAAATCTGAAGACTTACTGCTGTTCCACGTGGAAGGGGTATTAGGGACGGTTAACGTGTATGTTCCTCGAGTATAGGTTTGGATAAAACTCGGCAAACAAACATTTTTTTTTTCTTGAGGCCAAATGAAATCTGTTTATTGAACTTTGAACTCGACAATAACACTTTGAATAGCATGTTGGAAGATCGTCAGGAAAATGCTTTCCAGCAGTAGAGCAGAGAAGATTAAGTTTCTGACAAAATCTTCATTCACGGAATTCCTGAATCCAGAAGAGCTTCCTCCTCACTTAGGCGGAACGGTAAACAGTTTTATCTGTTGTTTTATTACTGTTTTCGACAGTGTCTGTTAAGACAACGATAGAAATAATTAAACAAAGATTGTATCGTAAAAGTACAGATAGTATTTATTTACGTGTTAAAAACTAAAGAATCGAACCACAAATTTCTACACAAGTAATGTTGTCAAAACAGATATGCTTTTCTAATAAAAAGAAGATAGATAAAGTTCTGCTTATTTTATAAGCAGAATATAACGAAAATACAGTTATATATTAAAAACTGTGTGTTAGAGTTTTAATCTGGTGTGACAAAAGAAACGTGTTTTGCATAACTTGTGTGTAAAATATGAACAGTGCATTCCACATAACCTCGGGTTATACACAGTGCACTTTATGTGTTTAATGTGTTCTCTGTAATTTGCATGTTTTATATAGATTGCCATATATTTCATGTGTTGGTGTTTAATTTACGGATATAAGTAAAATAATCCAATAATGCAAATGCTGTGCATCAGATAAGAATTTCATATACTGTTTTTATTATGTAGCTGTTCTGTTTCCAAATACTTTTACATGCCATAAAGGCAAGTGGAAGTAAAAGAAGAAAAAAAAAATGTATTATCTTCAGCCAGTCGCATGTTACCAGATACGTTATAAAGTAAAACAAAATCCCATTTGAGCTAGTGTGCCTCTCGGGCAGGCACATTCTGAGGCTAGTTGGTACATGGAAAGTACTTGTCGAAAATATTGCCTTGGGTAATTGACATTTTTGGTAGACCTTAAAGAATAGTTACGTGGGTTAAAGCGATTGTAGCTACATAAGTAAAGATATATGTTTGTTTTCTATGGTTCGAGATAATGAAACTTGTCACTTAAGTACAATGAAAGAGGGAGGATCGGTTGTATGATTATTTAACGTCAACGAAGCATTTTCACGGAGATAAGGTTCACAGCAGTTCGTTATTTGTGTTTAGAAATATCTGAACTTATGTAATTCGGTTAGAAATAAGGGATGGTGTGTTTTGAATTTCGCACAAGACTACACAGGGGCTATCTGCGCTAGCCGTCCCTAATTTAGTAGTGTAAGACTAGAATGAAGGCAACTAGTCATCACAACCCACCGCCAACTCGTTCGCTCCTCTTTTACCCTCACATGGTTGGAAGGACGAGTATGTTGTGACGGGGATTCGAACTTGCGACCCGCGGATTACGAGTCGAGTGCCTTAACCACCTGGCCATGCCAGGCCGGTAAGGGATAGTCAATAGAAACTTTGTCAACTAAACTTTTTGCGCTGTGGAGGTTGCTAGTTTTTTCAGAACTTTATATTTTATTTCATATATATTTATAATTAAACTGCCTTGTCGTGTTTCTCGAAGGTCAGTTGTTCGAAAGTGTTTAATATTTTGGTTCCTCCCTTTCACGTTTTATTCTAAAGATTATCTTTAATGCAAATAGTGGTAGTATCAAGTGAAGGCATGAGTATTACAGAATAAATAATTCATTTATGAATTCTCTTATTATCCACAATTATTATTCACAAATCCAGAATAAGTGCACATTGAATAGCGTGGACGAGTGAATTGGAAACATATTTGCTCTTAAATCTTCATTTAATGTAAAGTGTACAAATTATTCTGTTGTATATGTGGTGTGTGTGTGATGATGGAACAGGCACTTACAGACATCCTTAACCTGAAAATGACCTCCAAAGGTCGAAACGTTGTTCTGAGATACACTTCCGGACATCGTAATTACGTAAAATATCTGGACTGTTGTTCTAGTTAGAAGCTGTTAAGGGTGGAGAACCTGCCTGGTATCGTTATGATTGGACAATGTGTCCAACCAGGTAGACGTATGACACAGACCTGACGTGACAGAATCAAAATATTATCTAATCATAAGTTCTCGAGGCAAGTTCTTCCATTTCGACAGCTTTCACCCACTAACTAAATACTAATCAAACAATAAATCTAACTCTGTGATTTGCAAACTTCCAAATTTCTAATAAATGAACTGATATTTTATTTTTCTTTCACTCAGTGTCGAAAGAAATACGAACCATCAAACCATTCGACTTGTAACACTAAGGAGGAATATCATGAGAAAAGAAGACATGTCAACTGTAAGTGAAGAAATAGAACAACGATCCATCTCTTCAGGGAGTAAACAATAAATACACGACAACCTTATTATTAAATATTTATAAGGTGTGACTGTAATCCCATTATTCAATGTGTTCTGTCTCATATGGAGTGCATTTGTATGTTGTCCTCCAATATCAACCATATTCATTTTTGTTTTCTACTTTAACAGGACTAAACTGTATCGGTTCTACATTTGGTAACTGGTTCTAGTGTCTAGTTAATGTTTCGTACAGTTTTTAACACAACCGAACATATTGTATGTATATATATACATATTTATATCATAACTGAAAATAAACGGATAACGAATCATTCAACAAAAATGATAGTTTATTTCAAGAGGTCTTTTTTTTTTTCGTGTCTGGAAAACTTAGTTTGTGTTTTTTTTATTACATAAAAAGATGGTTTGTCCTTTATGGCTGAACAGCGTTCTGTGCGACACATGTATTAAACAACCAGATCAGAAAACCACGAATTTTAGGCATAGTCGCCTTTAACTTTCAACTACTGGCCAGAATAAGGGAACCCAATCTTAACCGCCACCTGCCACTGAATCTCCGTCCCACCAAATGTGTTCGCCCCTTCCAGCCATGGAGGTGTTATAACGTTATGGTCAACCCACTGTTCGTTGGTAAAAGAGTGGATGGTGATGACTAGCTGCCTTCCCTGTTGTCTTACACTGATAAATTAGGGACGGCTAGCGCAGATAGCTCTCGTGAGTTTTGTGCGAAATTCGAAGTAGACCAGTTAGTGGCATATCGCGTTCTTTAACTTTGGAGATCACAGCCCACAGCCCAGCACGGTAACCGACAAAACATGCTCAGTATATAACAAAACGGGTAGTTTCCTAAAATCCATTTTACCCTGAGAAGATTAAACTTTTATCCTGAATACAATTTTATTTTCACATTAAAATGATAGAAAGAATGAAAGTAAATCTTCGGTTGTTTGTATAGTCTGAATTAGGCTTCTCGCTAAACACGTGTTCTACTTACAAATGAGGTTAAAAAAAAGAATGGAGTCAAGAATGGTGTAGCAGTTAGCGAGCGAGCTTGTAATTTAAGGGTTCAAGAATAGTATTCGGTTTCTTCAAAGGCGCGTTCAGTACTTTCTCGCTATGGGTGCGCTATTAGGGTGAAGAATAAACCTCTCTATTCTGTTAGACTAGCCCCCCGCTAGCACAGCGGTAAGTCGACGGACTTACAACGCTAAAATCAGGAGTTCGATTCCCCTCGGTGGGCTCAGCAGATAGCACTATGTGGCTTTGCTATAAGAAAAACACACACACACACAGTTAGACTAGAGTAGCTTAACAATAGACGGTGGATGCTGTTAATTGACAACGTTCCTCTAGTGTATGACTTCAAAAGTTAAGGGCAGATGTGGAATGGTAGTTCATTGACTAGCAGTTGGCAACATTTCAAAAAAGTAAAAAAAAATAAGCAGGAAGAAGTCGATTGTATCGATATTAAGCAACAAAAAGATGTATTTTTTCTGTAAGAAGTAACACTTCGAAAGAATGCATTTTAAAGTCCATTTAAAATTTATACATCGAAAATGTAGTGTCTACTAAATTATTCAATGTATATCTACTCAATTAAAGTTCTGTCTAAAATCAGGTATACATATATATAGTGTATTATAAATAGTTGGTGTAATTACAAAAATATGGAACACATTTTACAGGTAGTGCTAACGGATTTAGTAACAAACGAACTAACGGACTATGAATCCGAGGATTCATGGGTAGTGAGTCGCTACCATAAAAAATTCGTACTTCGCAGTTTAGAACCTTGTACGCATTATAAGATTAGAGTAGTCCACAAGTTGGTAGCGGGTGGGGGTTATTTAGCCTTTCTTCTGGTCTACAACTCCAAATTTAGGGACGGTTAGTAAAAACAGTCCTCAAATATCTTTGCACGAAATTTAACAAACAACAATAACAATGAAATAATTCAATTATTTAGATCATTCAGTCCTAGTTTAAGTTCATTGATCAATAGGTATGAGTTCCTTTCTATGCGGTTGTGTTAAGTTTTTATATCAAATTTTCTTATTAAAACAAAGGCATATTAATCGGGGAAGATATCTGATCATTGGTAAGCAGGGCCGGATAGACCCTTTGAGGCTACCATAAAATATTGCCATTGTGGAGACCCTCATGCAAATGCCTCGATCGTATCCGATTTAAATCCGACACCACCAGCAGGTTGGTTTATGAATTTCGAGCAAAGCAACACAAAGACCATCTGCGCTAACCTTCCCTAATTTAACAGTGTAATATAAGAGGAAAAGAAGCTAGCCATCACCATCCACAGCCAAATCTTAGCCTACTCTTTTACTAACAAAGAGAGGGGTTGAGCGTCACATTATAACACCCACAGGGGTGAAAAGGAGAGTATGTTTAGCACGACGGGGGTTCGAACCCGCGATTCTGAGATGAGGAGTCAAGCGTCCTACCCACCTAACCATGACAGGGTCTATCAGTAGCCTCCAATTTACAAAGATATAAGAAGCCCAGTTTCTATAATCGAGACGAGTTCATTCAAATTATTGTGAAACTTGGTTCATTTATATTCTTGTAAGAGAAGAAGAAAACTGACGACAGAGTATAAACGAGATATTATACCTCAAAAGTTTTTAGAAGCCGAAAAGTTTCTAGCTGGAAATCGATAGGGCTTACGTATTCAGATTTCGGTACATCTATAATATATTTAAAACACCACTGTTCACAAGTTGTCCAAGAACAGAGATATCCAATATCCACCAAGAACTTCTGTCACTGGTTCGTTCTAAAATCACCTACATCAACGTCCCAATAATTTAATTATATATCAAAATTAACAGTTAACCTCAACTTTTATAAATAAAAATAAAAAATCACGTAGAAGAAAACAGTTGCTACGTGACTCCAACAATTAAATATTTTAACTAGCATCATAAAAATTACGGATAGTTAAACTAATTTAGATGAACTTTTAACAAGCAATGTGTACAGAGAAGCACAAGAAAACAGATGTTTAAATTCAGTTTAATAGTATAAATAGCGTCTGTCAGTTTCAAACCGGCCTAGTAAGCCCTGGTATTGACCGAAGGACCTCGTTGGCACTGGACATAATGGCTTTGATGTATTATTGCCATACCTTCTCCATTTTCTACTTTTGATTCCTTATAATTGCCAATACAGTGTTCTCTAGTTTATGATGTGGTGCCCCCAGCGTAGTTTCAATGCCCGTGGTGAGCAGAGCACAGATAGTCCATTGTGTAGCTTTGTGCTTAACTCCAAACAATCAGCCAATCACAATGTGGTTGGTTGATCCCCTTCAGGAACAATGTAGACTAACCCGTTGATTCGCCAGTTCCTTTTCTTCTACATAAATAAAATTAATTCAAGTCAAAGTACATCAGAATGATAAGTAATTGGAATTATATTAAATACATATATATATATATACAGTATGGTATGTTTAATCCTTCCCATAATTCTGATTTATAAAACAAAAAACAACTGACAAAACTTACACTTTAACAACTTAATTTAGTGTGTATGTGAGTTGTCTTATAACAAAGCTACATCGGGCTATCTATGTGTGTCCACCGAGGGAATCGAGCTCCTGATTTTAGCGTTGTAAATACAAAGAGTTATCGCTGCCTCAACAGGAGACACTTAATCTAGTTCACACAATTACAGCTGTTGTTCATGCAATCTGAAAATATGAACAGCATCTCTACCACCACCGTATGTGTCATATCCCAGCATGCCAGATTGGACCTAGGCCTCGTTGACATTGTATTTAGTAGATATAGTGTGGTTGACACATTGTTATATATTTTTCTTCATTTTCACTTTTTCAGTTATTGGAAGTTTATTACAGTTGATGTGCTTTCTTTTGTTTAATAAAAGTAGTTCGTTTTTAGAGACGGAAATTGACAAATACGTTGAAGAAAAAAACAACATAACTACAATAGTAACCTTTAAGTTTATTATTATTATGTTTTTGAATTTTCATGCAAAGCTACACGAGGGCTATCTGCGCTAGCCGTCCATAATTTAGCAGTGTAAGACTAGAGAGAAGGCAGATAGTCATCGTCACCCACCGCCAACTCTTGGGCTACTCTTTTACCAACGAATAGTGGGATTGACCGTCACATTATAACGCCCCAACGCTGAAAATGCCAGCATGTTTGGTGTGATGGGAATTCGAACCCACTACCCTCAGATTACGAGTCGAATGCAGTAACCTTTAAAATATTAAGTCAATAAAAGCATATGTTTTTATATATCAGCTATTACGTCCAAAAATTAATATTGAAGGAAAGTTAACTTGCAAGATGAATTTAGTTATATGTTGTCTGATAACAGGTACATTCAGAATGTTGTTGTGTTTAACGTGATGCAGTGGTGTGGGAAGGAGTTGCGAAGTGAGAGTTGCTTGGCTAGACATGCAGATTTTACAATGAAAGATTGATAGTAAAAAGGCAGCTGAATGTAGAGTCATGCTTCTCCCCTCCTCAGAAAATTAGTATAATTAAAGTAGATGCACCCCGGTTCCAACCCCTTTGTTACGTTAGGGCCCTCATGATAACCCTGACGAAGAAATATATACTTGTTGTCTCCCTTTAGTAAAATTTTTTTGACTTCCTTTTTCAGAGGTCTACAGCTTGAGTTATTGGGCTTTATTGAATTAAAGTGATATCTCTTCTACGCAGACTTCTGAAAAAAACATGTATGACGCTTCCTTTGGTGTATTGAAGCAATAAATCTAAAGAGAACTTACCTACATTACTAATTATTGCTATTACCAAATAATGTATAAATTAACACAACATTAAATCTTAACAACTGAGAACTAGAATATTCTAATCTCGTTTTATGTATTACTGTCATGAATAACATAAAAAGCACTGAAGATGATTAAAGTGGAGTAAAATGACACATTTTTCGTCCATCATCCATAAAAAGTATAACAAAACTATCTTCCTTACTGCTTCGTGGCGTTAATAACTCACAACTATCCGCCAGTTTTACCTCCACCATTTTATTTTCCCTCTGACGGCGAAAAACTTCTGGTAAAGCTTGGTGGAAAACAACAAAAATCCTTACAATTATTCCATGGAAGATTGTAAAAACTTGACTTTGTGTCTCCCACCTTGTGGTAGATAAGTCCATTTTAAAGGACGATACAGAGCCTTAAACAAGCTAGTATGAGTTGATAGGTATGCTTATCTGAAATTATCACTGGCGTAAACAGCCTAAAGGCACAACAACAGCATTTAGGTATGAAATAAAAGAGAGGTATTGACTCTTCACTTTTAGCAATAAATAGCAACAAAGAAAAGGATGGGAAGATATAAACTTTTCTGAACATTTATGTTGCCTTTTTAATTTTCTAAATTTAGGAATGGAAATTACAAAGACTTCAAACCTATCACGCGACGACAAAATAACTATGGCAGACTCTTTACTGATTTAACTGCCTAGTAGCACAGCGGTAATTCTGCGGACTTACAACGCTAGAAACCAGGTTTTGATACCCGTAGTGGGCAGAGCACACATAGTCCACTGTGTAGCTTTGTGCTTAATTACAAACAAACCTTAATGATTTTGTTGTACATCTGTGATTCTAGTTTCCATCCCAGCAGGAAGTGAAGAGTCATTTATTAGAATATCGAAACCCTAAAATAAACTACGAATTACAAAATGTATGAATAAATATATATGTATATATATATTGTGTGCGTGCGTGCGCTTAAGTTTATTTGTATTGACTATGTTTCCGGTATTATATGCATATTTCTTGTGGAACTTCTGTTTTGTCGATATTGGATTATATCTGTCTGAAAACAGAATGCCAAAATACCATAGTTTTAATTGCTGAAGTTCTGGGCATCAAATTTAGTACATAAGCCTTAAAACACATGATAAAGCAACTATTTTGGAATCCAAGATGGCTGTTATACTATGAACTTAAAAAAAATGCAAACAATGATTTTAGTTTCCCCATGCAACAAGCTTTTCAGAAATATATATGCAAAAACGGATCGTTTGGGTTGAGAAAATATTTTACATAGAAGCCAAACGAGCCGTTTTTGCATATATATTTCTCTACAAGTGGGTTTTCTCGACATCACTGAAGCTTTTCAGAAATACGTAGTTTACAAATTAAAAAAAAACAACCAAGGAACCCTAATCCCAAAATAGTGAGCTGAACTAAGAGTTTCGCAAGACTCATCAGCACAGCAAACCAAAAATGTAGTCATATCTCTTATAACGATGATGTAGATGCAATATTTATGAGGGTTTTGAGTTCTTTTTAATTCACCACACAGTATTATACATTGAACACAATGGCATAACAATATCCAAACACCAAAGTTAACTTATGTTTTCATATGATTAAAAAGACTCAAAAAACTCACTTGTATTTATTGGCCCGACATTGGGTTAAGGCGTTCGACTCGTAATCTCGGGATCGCGGGTTCGAATCCCGTCACACCATACATGATCGCCCTTTCAGCCGTGGGGGCGTTATAATGTGACGGTCAATCCCACAAATCGTTGGTAAAAGAATACCCCAAGAGTTGGCGGTGGGTGGTGATGACTAGCTGCCTTCCCTCTATTCTTACAGTGCAAAAGTAGGGAAGGACTAGCGCAGATAGTCCTCGAGTAGCTTTGCGCGAAATTCAAAAACAAACAAACCTTGTATTTACCATATGGCATAAAAGTCAAGGAATGGATAAACACGAATAAAAATTAAGAATTTTACAATCGTCGCCTCTTAAATAATAATAGTAATAAAAGGTACACAGAAGAGGATATTTTTAAGACAATGAGCCGAATCCCTAAAATTTAGATGTTCTAAGGAAACATATATTGTTTCATTTTGTTTAACATCGACTTCTTTGATTCTGCTCATATTCGAATATACATTATGTAAACTTTAAGCGGAAAAAATAAAAATCAGAAAAAAATGTCACATTAATTTGTTTCCTTGTAAACTTGATGGTGTTACACGCTAAAATTGAAGGTTGGATCTCTATAGTAGATAAAGCACATACAGTCCATTGTGAAGTTTTACCCTTGAGTGTAAAGAAAAATTATTTGATATCAAATAAAAATCTATAAATATAATTACTTTATTTCTTAAACAACCATTTGCATAACTTTGCCATGAGTGGCTAAAAACCTTACAAGCTAATTGTTTGAAGAGTATTCTGTTCCTGATATATTTTTTCGAAACCTTACAAATATGATGGAGTACTACATGATTTTGCCTGACGAAGACAAATCAATTTGTGCATTATTATGCTGATGTAATTTTATTGATTTTACATGAATTTGCAAAAAGTACTTTTGTTTTTTAAAATACACCTCGAATTGTTCAACACAGAAAAATAATATATATATATTTTTGGGTACTTTTAAATAATTAGAAACATTTTTCGTAAATCAACATAAAACACAAAAACGAACTTCAGGAAAGAGAAATAACATTGGAAGTTTTTTTTAATTTCGCGCAAAGCTACATAAGGACTATCTGCGCTAGCCGTCTCTTAATTTAGTAGTGCAAGACTAGAAAGAAGGCAGCTAGTCATCACCACCCACCGCCAACTCTTGGACTACTCAATAGTGGGATTGACCGTCATTTTATAACGCCCCCACGGCTGAAAGGGCAAGCATGTTGGTGTGACGAGAATTCGAACCCGCCACCCTCAGATTACGAGTCGAAAGCCTTAACCCACCTGGCCATGCTGGACCCCATTGGAATTATATTCTATTTGAAAGCCATTGGATTTATGTGCATGGAGATGTTGTTTAATCAATATTTTTTTTAAGATCTCTTAAATTATCTTCTCTTGAGAAGATGTAGAAGGACTGTGATTGAGGTGTTTAAAATTCTCAAGGGAATTGATAATATTAGTATATAACACTTTCTTTTTAAACCTAATGGTGTAATTGTTAAGGCATGACCGTATATAAGGAGAAAATTTACTCGAGTTCCAAACATCGACAAGCAACCAGTGTCAGCCTTACAATATTATATACCTTTTACGAATGGGTCATTTAGTGTGTCAGTGAAAAAAATATACAGTACATTATATTTAATATCAGTTTTTAACCAGGATTTGGACTTCTGTGACATCATACTCATAACTACTTACTTACTCTTCAGCTTATTAATAACTTTTTCTAACAGGACAGTTGACTTTTGGAACAGGTTAATTTCAGATGATATGGATGAAGTTAATTTAAAGGATTTTAAGTAAAGTATTGGCAAATATTTGAATAATAAAGGCCGGATTTTAGTGTTTTATTTTATCTTAGATTTTATTATAGTAAATGAGAAGGCCTAGATGGACTATTGCACTAGGTTCTTTAACCCGCTGGTCATAAATGACACGTAAATATTAATATAATAATATTTATATGTTAATATAGTACTTTGAAGGGCCTGGCATGGCCTAGCGCGTTAAGGCGTGCGCTTCGTAATCTGAGGGTCGCGGGTTCGCGCCCCAGTCGCGCCAAACATGCTCACCCTCCCAGCCGTGGGGGCGTTATAATGTTACGGTCAATCCCACTATTCGTTGGTAAAAGAGTAGCCCAAGAGTTGGCGGTGGGTGGTGATGACTAGCTGCCTTCCCTCTAGTCTTACACTGCTAAATTAGGGACGGCTAGCACAGATAGCCCTCGAGTAGCTTTGTGCGAAATTCGAAAACAAACAAACAAAGAGTATTTTGAAAAAAAATGTAAACTGTGTTATCGCAAGTTGACAGTAAGTGACAAAATAAAAATTAAATCCATCTACCTTATTAGATGTATATAAGTTAGTCTGGCAAGAACAAAGTTAAAATGATTAATAATAATAATTTAAACATCAAGTCACATTAAAAAATGATATTTTGTATAGCTTCCAATATCATAAGTTTTTTATTTTGATTAGGGTAGAAATATCCATATTATCTCACGTATATTTATTTTGTCACCTTCGCCAAAATGATCAACGATGTGTAAAAATGGTGAAACTGAAGAAAATTTAACGTGTGTTTATCGGGAAGAATAGTAATTACTTCTTTCACTGGGTAACATAAGAATTTAAATTTAATGTACACTCTATTTAGTTGATCATTTCATTCTTTGAAGTCAAATTTCAGTTTCCATTTTTCTGAAGGTTTATTATAAAAAAATGAATGTTAAAGTATTTAAGTGTCGCTCTATTTTTATCGAATGTTAGTAAGACTAACAGTAAGCCTAATATTAGTAGCGAAAAGGTTGATAATACAACTGTAGATAGTCACTGTTTCGATTTTTGAGTAGTGATAAATTTTTACTAGAGTGAAATACAAATTGTACAATACTGCTATTACTGGATTAGCTAGTACATATGTAATTAGGATTGATTTTTGCACTAAACAAAGAAAAACTTAGCATCAGATTTGTTGGGCTTAGTGTAAGTTTAACATTCGTATACATGTATATTAATATAATAATAGTAGCGCTATCAGTCATTCATATAGGTAATTTAAAATAAGTAAACTTCGTATAAAGCACTTCCAAGAACTACTAGTAGTAGTAGTATTACAGTGATAAGATAAATTATATCTTGTTACTGACTGATGGCTTTAAAATTTAGTAGTTAATCAGTAACTAGCTTATCAGTATTACTGTAACACGATATGTTCTTCCAATTAACCTTAAATTCCTAGTTTTAATCCGAGGAGAGAGCATGTCGAAGTCTTACAGTTCTGTAATACTTGGCAAGTACTTTTAAAAATATTACTGTTAAAATGCAAAATTATGTGTATATGTATGGATTTATTATATATAAGATTTTATTATGCCACTTAATGTGAAAACAGTAAAATAATAAAAACAAACTTGGAAATTTGATTAGAAGTGTATGTGTGTGTGATATTTACTGTACACTATAAGATATTGTCACAAGTAGAAAACGTTTTAATTGGTTCAATTTCACTAGAAGACTATTTTACGATCACTAAAAACTAAGTAAATATTTCAAGGGACGTGTGGTACATCACCCACACATATAATAGAAGGCCTAAACCTTTTGCAGATTCATCTGAAATGTGTGATACATCCATTCATGTAGGTTATAGCATATATATATATATATATATATATATTATTCCACAATTAACCCTGGATATGTGGCATGCTTTTTCATACAAGTGATAATATATTAAGGAATGGTTTACTGCATCTACTTTTGTAATATACCTAATGTGAAATACTTCAGTGTTACATGTGGAAGAGGAATAGTTACTGAAGTTAAAGGTAAGGAAATAAGAAGTGAATGGCATTCCAGTAACCTAAAGAATGACAAAATAGATATTTTTAAAATGAGAAATAGGAGTAAACTTGATATATTGCCACAAACCAGTTAGACAGCTGAGGTGTGAAAGCCTTAGCAGGCTAATGTGTTGAACATTGTCTCAGACCTCTCATTACTGGAAACCTTAGAGTAGATATCCATGTATCTACTATTACAGGTGGTGTTACTAATTCTAATGGTCTAAAAATGAAATAGGTGAAAAGTAGCTTGACTTGAATCAAGAACCACCAATGTTAACTAGTATACTGAAATGACTCTCTACCAGCTGGTGTTAAACATGGCATTTTTTCAAGACATCGAGTTGTTTACCTTGCGAGTACAAAGTGAATGTAATCTAAATGTAAAATTATGGCCAAAGTTTAATTGGTTCTTTTGCATATAATTGCATTTTTTCTCTTAACATTTCTCATACCTTATTTAATTTTTAAATGTTCATTTTCAGATTTTGGGAAGAATACATTTTAAAATTTTGGCATAGTTTTTGTTTCTTAGATTGAAGGTTTTTGAGAAAAACTGTCTGCTTTTTAAAATAAAATTTTCCTGAACCTAAGAATTGTTTCTAAGTGTCATTTTATTATTTTATGCAAGAAACATGATGTTTGTTCAAGTAATAAAAAGTCTGGTGGCTTTTTTACCATTATTACTGGTGATTCATTAAAACTTTGCTTTAACAACCAAAAGGATTAGAACCCTTATGCATTTATCTACTTGCAAAGTTGCACACTCAATGCTTCCTCTATGTTTTTTAGCTTGTATGCTGTTACTTCTATATAGGTGATATGTTATTTTTTATGGAAAACTGTGACTTGTCTTTTCACATGAATTGTGTGTTAAAATGTACAGTTTTAGTGTGTTTATTTTAACAGGAATACATGATTCACATACTTATATTTTGAATTTTTGTTGTGTTAAGGGACCACAATAGGAAGAGACAGCAGAAATTCCAAATCTGTTGACATCGACAAGTGGTCCCAGACTGAAGAAGCAGTTTGTTCTTCAGTGAAGCTTTGAAATAAATATTTACCAATGCATTATGTTGCAGTTTGAGTTTCTAAAAAATTTAGTATCTTACTGGTAATAGTTGGTAAAGCACTTGATTTCATACTAACCTAGGAAATGCAACACTAATACCACTAAAACTGCAATTGTAAAGAAAATGAAACAACAATAATACATTATATATGTAACACTTTGAACTTTCATCAGGTTTTAATACCTTTCATGTATGTTATATTGGGCTTACTACAAGTATAAATTCCTTTAATATAATGCATTTCTTTCACACTGTATTTTATTAAAAAGCCTCATTGCTAGGGTGTGGAAAAAACATACATAATTTACATGTAGACAGTTAAATATAAAGGAAATGAAAGGTACAGTTGATATGGTTGTAACAAACTGGTAATAGTAGAGATAGGATATTTCCATTATGTTAGTAAAAAGTCTGTCTCGTGTATTTTCACTTTCCATTCTTTGGGTTTTTTCACCTCCCAAGAGCTTTCTCAAATTATTGCTAACACCATTATCAATGAAATTATGTTTTACTTTTTCCATGTGGAAACAAGTGTACTTAATGGAAGGTAAAGTAATTGTTGGTGGATATGTGTGAAGGATGTTTTTGTATCTCAACAAAATTTGATTGTTTATTTTTTTATTTTTCAGTCTCCTTGTTTACCGCTATGAAGGGAGGGAAAGAGAGTATCTGTGGAGTTGAAGATTTATATGATGCAAGAAGAACAGTATATTATCAAACTGAACATTACATTTTCAACATTTGACTATACTGTTGGTATCAGATGTGCACATTCTATTTCAAATAAGAACTGATTGTTTGTCAATATTTGTGTTGCACATAACTTAGAACCTGATTGGTTCCTTCAATGAAGATCTTTCACTTAACCTGTGTTTTGTTTTGATAATTTTGTAATATCAGAATTTAAATAATGTGTATATATATGTTGTTATGAAATATAAAATTGTTCTCAGATGTGCATTTTCATTTTTTATGGGGGAAAATCACATGCTTCATGAGAGAATGTATGAATTGTAACAGTTTTTCATTGAATACATTTGTCACTGACTTTCAAAGAGGCATGAAATAAAATATTTCATTCTGTACATTTATAGTAATTATAAATTATTAGTGTACACTAATATAATAAAAATGGATATGTACATATACTGGTTTTAAATACAATGAGTGCAGATACTTTGAAATTTTTTAATATATTTTTCAGTATATTTATGAAGTTGTGACAAAGGTACATTGTATATGTTTATTAGGATGAAATTATTTATAATTTGCATCTGTCGTGCCTGTATTTTACAGGAGGAAACAGTACCACCAGTGTTCACTCTGATGCCTACAATATGTGTGCAGATAACAATGTAAGTTTTCAAGAGCTTCCATTAAAATGATATTAGCCAAGTGTGTAGAAAGTGCAAAGTAAGTTATGATTTCAAATTAGTTATGTTTGTTATGGTAGCTGCAGTCAAACTGAATTATTACCAGAGTGAGATGACAGAGTATTTCATATCATAATAATGTTATCTGAAACAAACACATAATTTTGAAAAAACAATTTGATAAAATATTTGTGAGTAAAAATATGGTATTAAAAATAAAAATGTAATGAATTTCAATTCAAATACTTATGTGAGACAAGCAAATTTGAGGTTAAGACTGACAGGTGGTGTATCCCCATTGCAATATGAGTCCTGCTTCTTCAGTCACCTCTAAAACCTATAATACGAGGTCTGTTCAAAAAATACGCGGAGTGTTTGAATTGCGCGGCTCCAGTTGGTTCCAGGGGAATCCGCTTGGTGTCGCTAGGTTCACACAGATCAGCTGATTACGACGCCATTTCCCGATTGCAGATATCTTCATTTGTGTATTAGCTATGCGTTTTTAAGTGAAGTGTGATTTTTTCGTTTGGCGGATTTCAGAATGAATGACCTGAAGGAGCAACGACTTGCTGTGAAATTTTGTGTTACACTTGGAAAATCTGCGACTGAAACTTTTGCTATGCTTAACACGGCTTACGGTGATGTTGCTATGAAGCGTACGGCATGTTTCAAGTTGCATGAACGTTTTAAGGATGGTCGAAAGTCCATTGAAGATGATGAGCGTCCTGGACGTCCTTCCACATCAACTGACGACCCACGCGTCGACAAAATCAACACCCTGGTGCGGGCAAATCGACGTCTGACTGTCAGGGAGCTTGCTGAAGAGTGTGGGATATCAGTTGGATCTTGTTACGAGATTTTGACCGAAAAATTGAAGATGCACCACGTTGCTGCGAAATTTGTGCCACGCCGGATGACAGACGAACAAAAAGCCCATTGCGTCCAGGTTTGTCAGGAACCGTTTGATTGTTCAGAAGAAGATGAAAACTTCTTGTCAAGGATCATAACAGGTGATAAATCATGGGTTTATGGTTATGACATTGAAACGAAGGTCCAATCGTCCCAGTGGATGGGTGAAACATCCCCCAGATCCAAAAAAGCATGCCAAGTTCGATCCAAGGTCAAGGTGATGCTGACAGTTTTCTTCGATGCTAAAGGTGTTGTTCACCACTAGTACCTCCCCAAAGGCTCCACAGTGAACCAGACTTACTACATTGAATTTCTGAAACGTCTGAGGGACGCCATCTGTCGCAAAAGGCCAGAAATGTGTAGGAGTGGCGACTGGTTTTTCCATCACGACAACTCTCTAGCCCATTCAGCCCTTAGAACTCGTGAGTTTTTGGCCAAACACTCGATCACTGTTCTTCCCCACCCCCCTACTCACCTGACATTGCTTCTTGTGATTTTTTCTTGTTCCCCAAACTCAAAAGACCCTTGAAAGGAAGAAGATTTGAGACGATTCCCGAGATTAAGGCAAATGCGACGAAGGAGCTGGAGGACATTACAAAAGAAGCGTACCAGGACTGTTTCAACAAGTGGAAACACCGTTGGGATAAGTGTGTGCGTTGGGGAGGAGAGTACTTTAAAGGGGTCCCAGACCTGTAACTTCTAAATAAAGTACATTTTGTTTTATGACGTCAGTCCGCGTATTTTTTGAACAGACCTCGTACATTTTATAATCCCACGTTGTAGCTTGCCCTCTAGGATTGCGTTTTTTTTTTAAAAGTGCAGCTTATTTTAGAAATTAAAAAAAATATGTTAATGTGTTTTGGTTCATGGCTTGAATATCATATGGTTGTAATATATATGAATGTGTGTGTGTGTGTGTGTATGTGTGTGTGTGTGTGTGTGTGTATATATATAGGTATATCACAATTCAGTATAAATATAAATACAATAATTGTTAAAAGTAGAAACAGCTCTCTACATCCCATAGATATTTATGAAATGGCACAAAACTTACTCAAAGGACATTGGAACACTTATTTTAAAACTACAGCGATATATGTGTATAGCAGCAGTAAAAGGCATAGTGAGCACCGGTCTTACTAAACATTCTTTCATTTTTTTAACTTCAGTTGATGGCAGATCTACTCATAGGCAACATGGTTTATCCAATAGGCTTATGTAAAGATTACAAAAAGATGACCTGCAAACTTATGACAGCTTTGTTCACTGAACAAGAAATGGTCAACAGTCATGTGACAGGTAAAAGACTTGGGTTAAAAAGTGGAGAAACAAGAACTGTTTTAAACCAGGACAAAGTTAGCCTTATTGTCGGTGAGTTTTACAGTAATGTATCTGTAAAAGTATGCTCCGAGATATGTGTTGCTGTTGTTTCTTAAATATCTAAATAAAAATTAAGAGGTAAGAAATCAAATATGACCTCTTACTTAGTACAAAGTAAAAAAAATTGTAATAGGACTAATAAAAAATTTTCAAAAATGCACAACAGTTTTATGTTACCCATTGTATAAGATCATTTTTTTTATTATGTGGGGTTACACAACTGATGTGTCGATTCAGATACTTAAAACTTTCCGTGTGTTTGTATCTTTACTATATTCTGAGTAATACTAAATGCACAATGTCTTTTTTTTCTAATAAAGTTATGCTTCCTTCAAAATTTCTGTCAAAACATGTACATTGGAGGATTCTCAAACTTCAATTTTCTCATGCTTGATACAGACTTTCTTTACACATCAATTGCAACATTAACTTAAGTTCTCATGTATGTAATCTTAAAATATATTGTTTATCATACTGCAGCTATTACATAAAATCAAGAACGATCTTTAATTACTTACAATGATTCGTTCTATTATTATTAAGACTCAACAATTTCATTTTCTTCTCTTCTTAGCAGTCAATTCTGATATTACACGAATATTCTACACCCCTATAAAATGTAACATGGTCCGTCCTACCACTTTAAGCGGCTTCTCACATTTCATTCCGACAATACCTGGCTCATTTCTCTTTCCCAAGTGTTTTTTTTTTTTTTTTTTGTTGTTGTTGTTGTAGGTAACCGTTGTCATTGTAAATTTTCGTTAGAGAATATTCATTTGAGTGTTGTTGAGGGATAAACATGTTCATTCAATTTCTCGATATTGTAAATTGTGTTTTTTTTTTTTTTTTTTTAGATTTAGTGAAATCACACTTTTCATTTATCACTGAACCTCAAATTAGGAGGAAAATGAGCCAAAAGTGCAAGGACCTCAGGATTGCACAAAGCAAGAGAATTAAAAGAAACAATACAGGAGTATCTTTATAAATTTAAGTTCCTTTTAACTGTGTTCACAAACAGTTCTTTTCATGTTTGTACCTTTTGTTTTTCTTCTTCCGAGAATGTAACTTATTTCGTATTATATTAGACTTTAAAATATATCAATAATAAATATATATTTTATTGGCATAAGAAATTTGAAATGCTCTTAACAATTCAATATGTGAAGTAAGACTACCATTTCAATTTTCTAAGAAGCGTATAACTAGCGCATACACATAAAAATATATTAGGTATATATTTACCGTGTTACCACATTACTAGTCAATATAAAGTTAATAACCCATTTCAAAATTATTTTAATAAGGAGAAGGCACGAGTTTAATAGGTTAAAATCTTGGAAAATAATATCAGTACCAGAGACAATTAGTTGTACGAAGCAATTGTTTTCGACAAATAATCAAAATTATGAACATTCATTAGTTAATTTTTTGTTTTATTTTTATACCTGTAACTTATTCTATTTTTTGTTGGGGAGAATAAAAGTTGCAAAAACAACAAAACTAATGTGTCCTGTTTTCTTATATTGCATGTTATTAAAGATACACACAACTGCAGTTACTGTCAGATGTGAATTATTTTACAGAATGAAAACAACAACAACAATATAGTGCAAGAGTAAATGTTTTCGAAAGTCCGTATCACATACTGCATCTAATTTCCTTGCTTAACAGAAACGGGGTACGTCAGTTATTGTTTGCTATGCATGACTACAGAATTCTTGAAATCCATCCATTCTTTATATTACAGTAACTTTTTGAAATATATTCTAACAGTCATGGCAACCATAGTTCAGAAAGTAAGCATTAAATCATTAGTAACAAGAAAGACAAGTGAAAACCGATAACGAAAGACTTTCTGATAGATAACTGTGTAAAATATATTTAAAAAAAAAAGACCCAGCATGGCCAGGTAAACAAGGCGCTCTACTCCTAATTTGAGGGTTGCGGGTTCGAATCTCCGTTGCACGAAACTTGTTCGCCCTTTCAGCCGTGGGGGCGTGATAATGTGACTATCAATTCCACTCACCGTTAGCAAAAGAGTAACCCGAGAGTTGGCGGTGGGTGGTGACGACCAGCTAGCTGCCTTCCACTGCCTAACTTTGAGCGAAATTCAAAACCAAAGAATTAGTGAATAAGTAAAGAAACAGCCCCTGTTAATCGCCTCATTAACATAATTCTGTTGAATGTGAACATAAGTATTAAAGTCTCTAAAGCTAAAAGAAGAAGAAAATACATTTCTCTATCATTTAAAATAAATTAGATTTCCTAATGATAAATTACGAAGAATCAACAATACCAACATGGAAAAGATAGTACATTAAATATAACATTACATAACTACATCGGACTGATTTAGATTATATATAGATTCTGCTTAACTCTTATAGTACGAAATGCCACACGTCCCCAAAGCAGGAATATGTACATAACGTGTATCACGTTAGGACTAGTCAACCTGGTGACCAAAGACTTTCCAAAGGTTAACGCGTTGAGCTAGTCTTCCAAAACATTAACCAACGCCACTTTCCGAACGTGTATATTCAGTAACTGCAATGCAGTCTATAAAAAAAATATTACGATAATTAGTTGTTACTGGAAGGATACTGTTTCTTCAGGTCACATATCAGACTAAAAAAAAAAAAAAAGTCCTTTCGTGGATACTGTTATCTTCTTATGGAACCACACTACCTTTCGACATTAAGACATTCACAAAGGAAACAAAGAAAAGCGACGTTTATTATACAAACACGTGTATGTGTGTGAAATTACAAGAGATTCACAAGTATTTTGTGACATCTTGTGAGCGGCTCGTTTTCCTCAGTCTTTCCGAATATTTTACTCTTGACTAATTGGAAATCACTAATGAAATCGGAACGAAACAGCCATCTTAACGTCCAGAGATCTGGCTTTAAGGAACTGATGTTCTTTCTTGAGTCCCCCGCTAGTACAGCTGTGTGTCTCCGGATTTACAACTCTAAAATCAGGGGTTCGATTCCCCTCGGTGGGCTGATCAGATAGCCCGATGTGGCTTTGCTATAAGAAAAACACACAAACACACCCTCTTTCTTGATTATTTCAAAAAGCGACTGCAAGTAAAGAAAAGTAAGACGAACGAGAATTAGGAAGAAAATGTCAGAAAAGAATTATATTTATTGCAAATAAGCAGAACTTACATTTTCATATTTAAAGACGATATGTTCTTCGACGAGACAATGACGTAAAGGAAAAATTAAGAAACATACGTGTTAAAGCTAGATCCCTATTTCTCCGTACAAGTGAGTTTGCGGTGTCTTACGGGCTACGGTAACGATTCCCTGTTTCCATAAAAGAACCTAAATCAGACGATAAAGAGTTTTTATTCAACAGCTGTAATACCTAGTGGGACGTCTTATTCATATACCTCCTTCAATCCGTATTCACGTAAAAGTAAACACACATTTCAATTTACTTTTCATAGTCTCTCAGACACAGCATTTTGCTCTTCATAGACGAAAACGGACATTGGATTGAATTGAACTCAAACTCAAATACACATCGAAAGTACGTGGGTCTGGAATGATGAATAGGCCATTATTTCATGGCGTACAAATGATATTACTTGGTGGTTGTTTGTTTCGTCATGTATGATGATTAACTTGTGACACAGGTAATCGAGAATTGTAGGTCACTCTAGTGACTTTGTATAAAAACCGCTTTATGAAAAGTTACTTTCGGCTGGGGGTTGTGGCGTGCTCCTGTAATCTAGCTACTTGGAGGCCGGAGTTGGTGGACGGTTTGAGGTTGGGAGTTCTGCTGTATACTGATCGGGCGTCCGCACTAAGCTCGGCGTCGATATGGTGATCTTCGGGGAGCCGAGGATCACCAGGTTGATTAATGAGGAGCGAACCGGCCCAGGGCGGAAACGCAGCAGGCAAAAGTTCCCGCGTCGTGCAGTAGTGGGATCGCGCCTGTGAATAGGCAGTATGGAGTAGCCCATCCGACATAGTCGGACTCAATTCCCTTTTACGTTTCTTCTTTCCTTTTAACTTTATTTTTTTTTTATATATATATATATAGCTTGACCATTTCGTTTTTCTGAACTCACACATGCTTCCTTATAAAACTCACAAAATGTAAATCGCCACACTCTAGAAATTTAACTGCCATTTGCTCACAACGCCATCTACACGTACAGAAAATACATTATGCACTTTCCGAATTCAACAAAGCAGCCTTCAAATTTACAAACCGGCACAACTCAACCAAAGTGAAATTTTAAAATCATCTCGTTTATTAAGAAGAATCCGTCAAAAATTTTAAGCCAACGACAAAACGAACATTCAGGACGAATTAGCAGAGTCTCGCGTAATATCTATGACCTCTTTAAATGCATCTCTTTTGGAAATAACGACCTCAATCACCTTCTTTACACGTCAATTTTTACTTAGGTTAATGTTATAATTTCAATGTTTCAATGACATAACTTCTTACTTACATGAGAATCTTAAAATATATTGTTTATCATACTGCAGCTATTACATAAAATCAAGAACGATCTTTAGTTACTTACAATGATTCGTTCTATTATTATTAAGACTCAACAATTTCATTTTCTTCTCTTCTTAGCAGTCAATTCTGATATTACACGAATATTCTACACCCCTATAAAATGTAACATGGTCCGTCCTACCACTTTAAGCGGCTTCTCACATTTCATTCCGACAATACCTGGCTCATTTCTCTTTCCCAAGTGTTTTTTTTTTTTTTTTTTGTTGTTGTTGTTGTAGGTAACCGTTGTCATTGTAAATTTTCGTTAGAGAATATTCATTTGAGTGTTGTTGAGGGATAAACATGTTCATTCAATTTCTCGATATTGTAAATTGTGTGTTTTGTTTTTGTTTTTAGATTTAGTGAAATCACACTTTTCATTTATCACTGAACCTCAAATTAGAGGAAAATGAGCCAAAAGTGCAAGGACCTCAGGATTGCACAAAGCAAGAGAATTAAAAGAAACAATACAGGAGTATCTTTATAAATTTAAGTTCCTTTTAACTGTGTTCACAAACAGTTCTTTTCATGTTTGTACCTTTTGTTTTTCTTCTTCCGAGAATGTAACTTATTTCGTATTATATTAGACTTTAAAATATATCAATAATAAATATATATTTTATTGGCATAAGAAATTTGAAATGCTCTTAACAATTCAATATGTGAAGTAAGACTACCATTTCAATTTTCTAAGAAGCGTATAACTAGCGCATACACATAAAAAATATATTAGGTATATATTTACCGTGTTACCACATTACTAGTCAATATAAAGTTAATAACCCATTTCAAAATTATTTTAATAAGGAGAAGGCACGAGTTTAATAGGTTAAAATCTTGGAAAATAATATCAGTACCAGAGACAATTAGTTGTACGAAGCAATTGTTTTCGACAAATAATCAAAATTATGAACATTCATTAGTTAATTTTTTTTTTATTTTTATACCTGTAACTTATTCTATTTTTTTGTTGGGGAGAATAAAAGTTGCAAAAACAACAAAACTAATGTGTCCTGTTTTCTTATATTGCATGTTATTAAAGATACACACAACTGCAGTTACTGTCAGATGTGAATTATTTTACAGAATGAAAACAACAACAACAATATAGTGCAAGAGTAAATGTTTTCGAAAGTCCGTATCATATACTGCATCTAATTTCCTTGCTTAACAGAAACGGGGTACGTGAGTTATTGTTTGCTATGCAGGACTACAGAAATCTTGAAATCCATCCATTCTTTATATTACAGTAACTTTTGAAATATATTCTAACAGTCATGGCAACCATAGTTCAGAAAGTAAGCATTAAATCATTAGTAACAAGAAAGACAAGTGAAAACCGATAACGAAAGACTTTCTGATAGATAACTGTGTAAAATATATTTAAAAAAAAAAGACCCAGCATGGCCAGGTAAACAAGGCGCTCTACTCTAATTTGAGGGTCGCGGGTTCGAATCTCCGTTGCACGAAACTTGTTCGCCCTTTCAGCCGTGGGGGCGTGATAATGTGACTATCAATTCCACTCACCGTTAGCAAAAGAGTAACCCGAGAGTTGGCGGTGGGTGGTGACGACCAGCTAGCTGCCTTCCACTGCCTAACTTTGAGCGAAATTCAAAACCAAAGAATTAGTGAATAAGTAAAGAAACAGCCCCTGTTAATCGCCTCATTAACATAATTCTGTTGAATGTGAACATAAGTATTAAAGTCTCTAAAGCTAAAAAAGAAGAAATACATTTCTCTATCATTTAAAATAAATTAGATTTCCTAATGATAAATTACGAAGAATCAACAATACCAACATGGAAAAGATAGTACATTAAATATAACATTACATAACTACATCGGACTGATTTAGATTATATATAGATTCTGCTTAACTCTTATAGTACGAAATGCCACACGTCCCCAAAGCAGGAATATGTACATAACGTGTATCACGTTAGGACTAGTCAACCTGGTGACCAAAGACTTTCCAAAGGTTAACGCGTTGAGCTAGTCTTCCAAACATCATTAACCAACGCCACCCTTCCGAACGTGTAGTGGTCTAGTAACTGCAATGCAGTCTATAAAAAAAATATTACGATAATTAGTTGTTACTGGAAGGATACTGTTTCTTCAGGTCACATATCAGACTAAAAAAAAAAAAAGTCCTTTCTGTGCATACTGTTATCTTCTTATGGAACCACACCTACCTTTCGACATTAAGACATCTGGCCAAAAGGAAACAAAAGAAAAAGCGACGTTTATTATACAAACACGTGTATGTGGTGTGGAAATTACAAAGAGATTCACAAGTATTTTGTGACATCTTGTGAGCGATGGCCTGTTTCTTCCCAGTCTTTCCGAATATTTTACTCTTGACTAATTGGAAATCAATTAATGAAATCGGAACGAAACAGCTATCTTAACGTCCTCCAGAGATTCTGGCTTTTAAGGAACTGATGTTCTTTCTTGAGTCCCCCGCTAGTACAGCTGTGTGTCTCCGATTTACAACTCTAAAATCAGGGTTCGGATTCCCCCGGGTGGGCTGATCAGATAGCCCGATGTGGCTTTGCTATAAGAAAAACACACAAACACACCCTCTTTCTTGATTATTTCAAAAAGCGACTGCAAGTAAAGAAAAGTAAGACGAACGAGAATTAGGAAGAAAATGTCAGAAAAGAATTATATTTATTGCAAATAAGCAGAACTTACATTTTCATATTTAAAGACGATATGTTCTTCGACGAGACAATGACGTAAAGGAAAAATTAAGAAACATACGTGTTAAAGCTAGATCCCTATTTCTCCGTACAAGTGAGTTTGCGGTGTCTTACGGGGGCTACGGTAACGATTCCCTGTTTCCATAAAAGAACCTAAATCAGACGATAAAGAGTTTTATTCAACAGCTGTAATACCTAGTGGGACGTCTTATTCATATACCTCCTTCAATCCGTATTCACGTAAAAGTAAACACACATTTCAATTTACTTTTCATAGTCTCTCAGACACAGCATTTTGCTCTTCATAGACGAAAACGGACATTGCATTGAATTGAACTCAAACTCAAATACACATCGAAAGTACGTGGGTCTGGAATGATGAATAGGCCATTATTTCATGGCGTACAAATGATATTACTTGGTGGTTGTTTGTTTCGTCATGTATGATGATTAACTTGTGACACAGGTAATCGAGAATTGTAGGTCACTCTAGTGACTTTGTATAAAAACCGCTTTATGAAAAGTTACTTTCGGCTGGGGGTTGTGGCGTGCTCCTGTAATCTAGCTACTTGGAGGCCGGAGTTGGTGGACGGTTTGAGGTTGGGAGTTCTGCTGTATACTGACCTATGTTGATCGGGCGTCCGCACTAAGCTCGGCGTCGATATGGTGATCTTCGGGGAGCCGAGGATCACCAGGTTGATTAATGAGGAGCGAACCGGCCCAGGGCGGAAACGCAGCAGGCAAAAGTTCCCGCGTCGTGCAGTAGTGGGATCGCGCCTGTGAATAGGCAGTATGGAGTAGCCCATCCGACATAGTCGGACTCAATTCCCTTTTACGTTTCTTCTTTCCTTTTAACTTTATTTTTATTATATATATATAGCTTGACCATTTCGTTTTTCTGAACTCACACATGCTTCCTTATAAAACTCACAAAATGTAAATCGCCACACTCTAGAAATTTAACTGCCATTTGCTCACAACGCCATCTACACGTACAGAAAATACATTATGCACTTTCCGAATTCAACAAAGCAGCCTTCAAATTTACAAACCGGCACTACTCAACCAAAGTGAAATTTTAAAATCATCTCGTTTATTAAGAAGAATCCGTCAAAAATTTTAAGCCAACGACAAAACGAACATTCAGGACGAATTAGCAGAGTCTCGCGTAATATCTATGACCTCTTTAAATGCATCTCTTTGAAATAACGACCTCAATCACCTTCTTTACACGTCAATTTTACTTAGGTTAATGTTATAATTCCAATGTTTCAATGACATAACTTACTTACATGAGAATCTTAAAATATATTGTTTATCATACTGCAGCTATTACATAAAATCAAGAACGATCTTTAATTACTTACAATGATTCGTTCTATTATTATTAAGACTCAACAATTTCATTTTCTTCTCTTCTTAGCAGTCAATTCTGATATTACACGAATATTCTACACCCCTATAAAATGTAACATGGTCCGTCCTACCACTTTAAGCGGCTTCTCACATTTCATTCCGACAATACCTGGCTCATTTCTCTTCCCAAGTGTTTTTTTTTTTTTTTGTTGTTGTTGTTGTAGGTAACCGTTGTCATTGTAAATTTTCGTTAGAGAATATTCATTTGAGTGTTGTTGAGGGATAAACATGTTCATTCAATTTCTCGATATTGTAAATTGTGTTTTTTTTTTTGTTTTTAGATTTAGTGAAATCACACTTTTCATTTATCACTGAACCTCAAATTAGGAGGAAAATGAGCCAAAAGTGCAAGGACCTCAGGATTGCACAAAGCAAGAGAATTAAAAGAAACAATACAGGAGTATCTTTATAAATTTAAGTTCCTTTTAACTGTGTTCACAAACAGTTCTTTTCATGTTTGTACCTTTTGTTTTTCTTCTTCCGAGAATGTAACTTATTTCGTATTATATTAGACTTTAAAATATATCAATAATAAATATATATTTTATTGGCATAAGAAATTTGAAATGCTCTTAACAATTCAATATGTGAAGTAAGACTACCATTTCAATTTTCTAAGAAGCGTATAACTAGCGCATACACATAAAAATATATTAGGTATATATTTACCGTGTTACCACATTACTAGTCAATATAAAGTTAATAACCCATTTCAAAATTATTTTTAATAAGGAGAAGGCACGAGTTTAATAGGTTAAAATCTTGGAAAATAATATCAGTACCAGAGACAATTAGTTGTACGAAGCAATTGTTTTCGACAAATAATCAAAATTATGAACATTCATTAGTTAATTTTTTTGTTTTATTTTTATACCTGTAACTTATTCTATTTTTTGTTGGGGAGAATAAAAAGTTGCAAAAAACAACAAAACTAATGTGTCCTGTTTTCTTATATTGCATGTTATTAAAGATACACACAACTGCAGTTACTGTCAGATGTGAATTATTTTACAGAATGAAAACAACAACAACAATATAGTGCAAGAGTAAATGTTTTCGAAAGTCCGTATCACATACTGCATCTAATTTCCTTGCTTAACAGAAACGGGGTACGTGAGTTATTGTTTGCTATGCAGGACTACAGAATTCTTGAAATCCATCCATTCTTTATATTACAGTAACTTTTTGAAATATATTCTAACAGTCATGGCAACCATAGTTCAGAAAGTAAGCATTAAATCATTAGTAACAAGAAAGACAAGTGAAAACCGATAACTAAAGACTTTCTGATAGATAACTGTGTAAAATATATTTAAAAAAAAAAGACCCAGCATGGCCAGGTAAACAAGGCGCTCTACTCCTAATTTGAGGGTCGCGGGTTCGAATCTCCGTTGCACGAAACTTGTTCGCCCTTTCAGCCGTGGGGGCGTGATAATGTGACTATCAATTCCACTCACCGTTAGCAAAAGAGTAACCCGAGAGTTGGCGGTGGGTGGTGACGACCAGCTAGCTGCCTTCCACTGCCTAACTTTGAGCGAAATTCAAAACCAAAGAATTAGTGAATAAGTAAAGAAACAGCCCCTGTTAATCGCCTCATTAACATAATTCTGTTGAATGTGAACATAAGTATTAAAGTCTCTAAAGCTAAAAGAAGAAGAAAATACATTTCTCTATCATTTAAAATAAATTAGATTTCCTAATGATAAATTACGAAGAATCAACAATACCAACATGGAAAAGATAGTACATTAAATATAACATTACATAACTACATCGGACTGATTTAGATTATATATAGATTCTGCTTAACTCTTATAGTACGAAATGCCACACGTCCCCAAAGCAGGAATATGTACATAACGTGTATCACGTTAGGACTAGTCAACCTGGTGACCAAAGACTTTCCAAAGGTTAACGCGTTGAGCTAGTCTTCCAAAACATTAACCAACGCCACTTTCCGAACGTGTATATTCAGTAACTGCAATGCAGTCTATAAAAAAAATATTACGATAATTAGTTGTTACTGGAAGGATACTGTTTCTTCAGGTCACATATCAGACTAAAAAAAAAAAAAAGTCCTTTCGTGGATACTGTTATCTTCTTATGGAACCACACTACCTTTCGACATTAAGACATTCACAAAAGGAAACAAAGAAAAGCGACGTTTATTATACAAACACGTGTATGTGTGTGAAATTACAAGAGATTCACAAGTATTTTGTGACATCTTGTGAGCGGCTCGTTTTCCTCAGTCTTTCCGAATATTTTACTCTTGACTAATTGGAAATCACTAATGAAATCGGAACGAAACAGCCATCTTAACGTCCAGAGATCTGGCTTTAAGGAACTGATGTTCTTTCTTGAGTCCCCGCTAGTACAGCTGTGTGTCTCCGGATTTACAACTCTAAAATCAGGGGTTCGATTCCCCTCGGTGGGCTGATCAGATAGCCCGATGTGGCTTTGCTATAAGAAAACACACAAACACACCCTCTTTCTTGATTATTTCAAAAAGCGACTGCAAGTAAAGAAAAGTAAGACGAACGAGAATTAGGAAGAAAATGTCAGAAAAGAATTATATTTATTGCAAATAAGCAGAACTTACATTTTCATATTTAAAGACGATATGTTCTTCGACGAGACAATGACGTAAAGGAAAAATTAAGAAACATACGTGTTAAAGCTAGATCCCTATTTCTCCGTACAAGTGAGTTTGCGGTGTCTTACGGGCTACGGTAACGATTCCCTGTTTCCATAAAAGAACCTAAATCAGACGATAAAGAGTTTTATTCAACAGCTGTAATACCTAGTGGGACGTCTTATTCATATACCTCCTTCAATCCGTATTCACGTAAAAGTAAACACACATTTCAATTTACTTTTCATAGTCTCTCAGACACAGCATTTTGCTCTTCATAGACGAAAACGGACATTGGATTGAATTGAACTCAAACTCAAATACACATCGAAAGTACGTGGGTCTGGAATGATGAATAGGCCATTATTTCATGGCGTACAAATGATATTACTTGGTGGTTGTTTGTTTCGTCATGTATGATGATTAACTTGTGACACAGGTAATCGAGAATTGTAGGTCACTCTAGTGACTTTGTATAAAAACCGCTTTATGAAAAGTTACTTTCGGCTGGGGGTTGTGGCGTGCTCCTGTAATCTAGCTACTTGGAGGCCGGAGTTGGTGGACGGTTTGAGGTTGGGAGTTCTGCTGTATACTGACCTATGTTGATCGGGCGTCCGCACTAAGCTCGAGGTCGATATGGTGATCTTCGGGGAGCCGAGGATCACCAGGTTGATTAATGAGGAGCGAACCGGCCCAGGGCGGAAACGCAGCAGGCAAAAGTTCCCGCGTCGTGCAGTAGTGGGATCGCGCCTGTGAATAGGCAGTATGGAGTAGCCCATCCGACATAGTCGGACTCAATTCCCTTTACGTTTCTTCTTTCCTTTAACTTTATTTTTATTATATATATATAGCTTGACCATTTCGTTTTTCTGAACTCACACATGCTTCCTTATAAAACTCACAAAATGTAAATCGCCACACTCTAGAAATTTAACTGCCATTTGCTCACAACGCCATCTACACGTACAGAAAATACATTATGCACTTTCCGAATTCAACAAAGCAGCCTTCAAATTTACAAACCGGCACTACTCAACCAAAGTGAAATTTTAAAATCATCTCGTTTATTAAGAAGAATCCGTCAAAAATTTTAAGCCAACGACAAAACGAACATTCAGGACGAATTAGCAGAGTCTCGCGTAATATCTATGACCTCTTTAAATGCATCTCTTTGGAAATAACGACCTCAATCACCTTCTTTACACGTCAATTTTTACTTAGGTTAATGTTATAATTCCAATGTTTCAATGACATAACTTCTTACTTACATGAGAATCTTAAAATATATTGTTTATCATACTGCAGCTATTACATAAAATCAAGAACGATCTTTAATTACTTACAATGATTCGTTCTATTATTATTAAGACTCAACAATTTCATTTTCTTCTCTTCTTAGCAGTCAATTCTGATATTACACGAATATTCTACACCCCTATAAAATGTAACATGGTCCGTCCTACCACTTTAAGCGGCTTCTCACATTTCATTCCGACAATACCTGGCTCATTTCTCTTCCCAAGTGTTTTTTTTTTTTTTTTTTGTTGTTGTTGTAGGTAACCGTTGTCATTGTAAATTTTCGTTAGAGAATATTCATTTGAGTGTTGTTGAGGGATAAACATGTTCATTCAATTTCTCGATATTGTAAATTGTGTTTTTTTTTTTGTTTTTAGATTTAGTGAAATCACACTTTTCATTTATCACTGAACCTCAAATTAGAGGAAAATGAGCCAAAAGTGCAAGGACCTCAGGATTGCACAAAGCAAGAGAATTAAAAGAAACAATACAGGAGTATCTTTATAAATTTAAGTTCCTTTTAACTGTGTTCACAAACAGTTCTTTTCATGTTTGTACCTTTTGTTTTTCTTCTTCCGAGAATGTAACTTATTTCGTATTATATTAGACTTTAAAATATATCAATAATAAATATATATTTTATTGGCATAAGAAATTTGAAATGCTCTTAACAATTCAATATGTGAAGTAAGACTACCATTTCAATTTTCTAAGAAGCGTATAACTAGCGCATACACATAAAAAATATATTAGGTATATATTTACCGTGTTACCACATTACTAGTCAATATAAAGTTAATAACCCATTTCAAAATTATTTTTAATAAGGAGAAGGCACGAGTTTAATAGGTTAAAATCTTGGAAAATAATATCAGTACCAGAGACAATTAGTTGTACGAAGCAATTGTTTTCGACAAATAATCAAAATTATGAACATTCATTAGTTAATTTTTTGTTTTTATTTTTATACCTGTAACTTATTCTATTTTTTTGTTGGGGAGAATAAAAAGTTGCAAAAAACAACAAAACTAATGTGTCCTGTTTTCTTATATTGCATGTTATTAAAGATACACACAACTGCAGTTACTGTCAGATGTGAATTATTTTACAGAATGAAAACAACAACAACAATATAGTGCAAGAGTAAATGTTTTCGAAAGTCCGTATCATATACTGCATCTAATTTCCTTGCTTAACAGAAACGGGGTACGTGAGTTATTGTTTGCTATGCAGGACTACAGAATTCTTGAAATCCATCCATTCTTTATATTACAGTAACTTTTTGAAATATATTCTAACAGTCATGGCAACCATAGTTCAGAAAGTAAGCATTAAATCATTAGTAACAAGAAAGACAAGTGAAAACCGATAACTAAAGACTTTCTGATAGATAACTGTGTAAAATATATTAAAAAAAAAAAGACCCAGCATGGCCAGGTAAACAAGGCGCTCTACTCCTAATTTGAGGGTTGCGGGTTCGAATCTCCGTTGCACGAAACTTGTTCGCCCTTTCAGCCGTGGGGGCGTGATAATGTGACTATCAATTCCACTCACCGTTAGCAAAAGAGTAACCCGAGAGTTGGCGGTGGGTGGTGACGACCAGCTAGCTGCCTTCCACTGCCTAACTTTGAGCGAAATTCAAAACCAAAGAATTAGTGAATAAGTAAAGAAACAGCCCCTGTTAATCGCCTCATTAACATAATTCTGTTGAATGTGAACATAAGTATTAAAGTCTCTAAAGCTAAAAGAAGAAGAAAATACATTTCTCTATCATTTAAAATAAATTAGATTTCCTAATGATAAATTACGAAGAATCAACAATACCAACATGGAAAAGATAGTACATTAAATATAACATTACATAACTACATCGGACTGATTTAGATTATATATAGATTCTGCTTAACTCTTATAGTACGAAATGCCACACGTCCCCAAAGCAGGAATATGTACATAACGTGTATCACGTTAGGACTAGTCAACCTGGTGACCAAAGACTTTCCAAAGGTTAACGCGTTGAGCTAGTCTTCCAAAACATTAACCAACGCCACTTTCCGAACGTGTATATTCAGTAACTGCAATGCAGTCTATAAAAAAAATATTACGATAATTAGTTGTTACTGGAAGGATACTGTTTCTTCAGGTCACATATCAGACTAAAAAAAAAAAAAAGTCCTTTCGTGGATACTGTTATCTTCTTATGGAACCACACTACCTTTCGACATTAAGACATTCACAAAAGGAAACAAAGAAAAGCGACGTTTATTATACAAACACGTGTATGTGTGTGAAATTACAAGAGATTCACAAGTATTTTGTGACATCTTGTGAGCGGCTCGTTTTCCTCAGTCTTTCCGAATATTTTACTCTTGACTAATTGGAAATCACTAATGAAATCGGAACGAAACAGCCATCTTAACGTCCAGAGATCTGGCTTTAAGGAACTGATGTTCTTTCTTGAGTCCCCGCTAGTACAGCTGTGTGTCTCCGGATTTACAACTCTAAAATCAGGGGTTCGATTCCCTCGGTGGGCTGATCAGATAGCCCGATGTGGCTTTGCTATAAGAAAACACACAAACACACCCTCTTTCTTGATTATTTCAAAAAGCGACTGCAAGTAAAGAAAAGTAAGACGAACGAGAATTAGGAAGAAAATGTCAGAAAAGAATTATATTTATTGCAAATAAGCAGAACTTACATTTTCATATTTAAAGACGATATGTTCTTCGACGAGACAATGACGTAAAGGAAAAATTAAGAAACATACGTGTTAAAGCTAGATCCCTATTTCTCCGTACAAGTGAGTTTGCGGTGTCTTACGGGCTACGGTAACGATTCCCTGTTTCCATAAAAGAACCTAAATCAGACGATAAAGAGTTTTATTCAACAGCTGTAATACCTAGTGGGACGTCTTATTCATATACCTCCTTCAATCCGTATTCACGTAAAAGTAAACACACATTTCAATTTACTTTTCATAGTCTCTCAGACACAGCATTTTGCTCTTCATAGACGAAAACGGACATTGGATTGAATTGAACTCAAACTCAAATACACATCGAAAGTACGTGGGTCTGGAATGATGAATAGGCCATTATTTCATGGCGTACAAATGATATTACTTGGTGGTTGTTTGTTTCGTCATGTATGATGATTAACTTGTGACACAGGTAATCGAGAATTGTAGGTCACTCTAGTGACTTTGTATAAAAACCGCTTTATGAAAAGTTACTTTCGGCTGGGGGTTGTGGCGTGCTCCTGTAATCTAGCTACTTGGAGGCCGGAGTTGGTGGACGGTTTGAGGTTGGGAGTTCTGCTGTATACTGACCTATGTTGATCGGGCGTCCGCACTAAGCTCGAGTTCTGGTCTGATATGGTGATCTTCGGGGAGCCGAGGATCACCAGGTTGATTAATGAGGAGCGAACCGGCCCAGGGCGGAAACGCAGCAGGCAAAAGTTCCCGCGTCGTGCAGTAGTGGGATCGCGCCTGTGAATAGGCAGTATGGAGTAGCCCATCCGACATAGTCGGACTCAATTCCCTTTACGTTTCTTCTTTCCTTTAACTTTATTTTTATATATATATATATAGCTTGACCATTTCGTTTTTCTGAACTCACACATGCTTCCTTATAAAACTCACAAAATGTAAATCGCCACACTCTAGAAATTTAACTGCCATTTGCTCACAACGCCATCTACACGTACAGAAAATACATTATGCACTTTCCGAATTCAACAAAGCAGCCTTCAAATTTACAAACCGGCACTACTCAACCAAAGTGAAATTTTAAAATCATCTCGTTTATTAAGAAGAATCCGTCAAAATTTTAAGCCAACGACAAAACGAACATTCAGGACGAATTAGCAGAGTCTCGCGTAATATCTATGACCTCTTTAAATGCATCTCTTTGGAAATAACGACCTCAATCACCTTCTTTACACGTCAATTTTACTTAGGTTAATGTTATAATTCCAATGTTTCAATGACATAACTTCTTACTTACATGAGAATCTTAAAATATATTGTTTATCATACTGCAGCTATTACATAAAATCAAGAACGATCTTTAATTACTTACAATGATTCGTTCTATTATTATTAAGACTCAACAATTTCATTTTCTTCTCTTCTTAGCAGTCAATTCTGATATTACACGAATATTCTACACCCCTATAAAATGTAACATGGTCCGTCCTACCACTTTAAGCGGCTTCTCACATTTCATTCCGACAATACCTGGCTCATTTCTCTTTCCCAAGTGTTTTTTTTTTTTTTTTGTTGTTGTTGTAGGTAACCGTTGTCATTGTAAATTTTCGTTAGAGAATATTCATTTGAGTGTTGTTGAGGGATAAACATGTTCATTCAATTTCTCGATATTGTAAATTGTGTGTTTTTTTTTGTTTTAGATTTAGTGAAATCACACTTTTCATTTATCACTGAACCTCAAATTAGAGGAAAATGAGCCAAAAGTGCAAGGACCTCAGGATTGCACAAAGCAAGAGAATTAAAAGAAACAATACAGGAGTATCTTTATAAATTTAAGTTCCTTTTAACTGTGTTCACAAACAGTTCTTTTCATGTTTGTACCTTTTGTTTTTCTTCTTCCGAGAATGTAACTTATTTCGTATTATATTAGACTTTAAAATATATCAATAATAAATATATATTTTATTGGCATAAGAAATTTGAAATGCTCTTAACAATTCAATATGTGAAGTAAGACTACCATTTCAATTTTCTAAGAAGCGTATAACTAGCGCATACACATAAAAATATATTAGGTATATATTTACCGTGTTACCACATTACTAGTCAATATAAAGTTAATAACCCATTTCAAAATTATTTTAATAAGGAGAAGGCACGAGTTTAATAGGTTAAAATCTTGGAAAATAATATCAGTACCAGAGACAATTAGTTGTACGAAGCAATTGTTTTCGACAAATAATCAAAATTATGAACATTCATTAGTTAATTTTTTGTTTTATTTTTATACCTGTAACTTATTCTATTTTTTTGTTGGGAGAATAAAAGTTGCAAAAAACAACAAAACTAATGTGTCCTGTTTTCTTATATTGCATGTTATTAAAGATACACACAACTGCAGTTACTGTCAGATGTGAATTATTTTACAGAATGAAAACAACAACAACAATATAGTGCAAGAGTAAATGTTTTCGAAAGTCCGTATCATATACTGCATCTAATTTCCTTGCTTAACAGAAACGGGGTACGTGAGTTATTGTTTGCTATGCAGGACTACAGAATTCTTGAAATCCATCCATTCTTTATATTACAGTAACTTTTGAAATATATTCTAACAGTCATGGCAACCATAGTTCAGAAAGTAAGCATTAAATCATTAGTAACAAGAAAGACAAGTGAAAACCGATAACTAAAGACTTTCTGATAGATAACTGTGTAAAATATATTTAAAAAAAAAAGACCCAGCATGGCCAGGTAAACAAGGCGCTCTACCCTAATTTGAGGGTTGCGGGTTCGAATCTCCGTTGCACGAAACTTGTTCGCCCTTTCAGCCGTGGGGGCGTGATAATGTGACTATCAATTCCACTCACCGTTAGCAAAAGAGTAACCCGAGAGTTGGCGGTGGGTGGTGACGACCAGCTAGCTGCCTTCCACTGCCTAACTTTGAGCGAAATTCAAAACCAAAGAATTAGTGAATAAGTAAAGAAACAGCCCCTGTTAATCGCCTCATTAACATAATTCTGTTGAATGTGAACATAAGTATTAAAGTCTCTAAAGCTAAAAGAAGAAGAAAATACATTTCTCTATCATTTAAAATAAATTAGATTTCCTAATGATAAATTACGAAGAATCAACAATACCAACATGGAAAAGATAGTACATTAAATATAACATTACATAACTACATCGGACTGATTTAGATTATATATAGATTCTGCTTAACTCTTATAGTACGAAATGCCACACGTCCCCAAAGCAGGAATATGTACATAACGTGTATCACGTTAGACTAGTCAACCTGGTGACCAAAGACTTTCCAAAGGTTAACGCGTTGAGCTAGTCTTCCAAAACATTAACCAACGCCACTTTCCGAACGTGTATATTCAGTAACTGCAATGCAGTCTATAAAAAAAATATTACGATAATTAGTTGTTACTGGAAGGATACTGTTTCTTCAGGTCACATATCAGACTAAAAAAAAAAAAAAGTCCTTTCGTGGATACTGTTATCTTCTTATGGAACCACACTACCTTTCGACATTAAGACATTCACAAAAGGAAACAAAGAAAAGCGACGTTTATTATACAAACACGTGTATGTGTGTGAAATTACAAGAGATTCACAAGTATTTTGTGACATCTTGTGAGCGGCTCGTTTTCCTCAGTCTTTCCGAATATTTTACTCTTGACTAATTGGAAATCACTAATGAAATCGGAACGAAACAGCCATCTTAACGTCCAGAGATCTGGCTTTAAGGAACTGATGTTCTTTCTTGAGTCCCCGCTAGTACAGCTGTGTGTCTCCGGATTTACAACTCTAAAATCAGGGGTTCGATTCCCCTCGGTGGGCTGATCAGATAGCCCGATGTGGCTTTGCTATAAGAAAACACACAAACACACCCTCTTTCTTGATTATTTCAAAAAGCGACTGCAAGTAAAGAAAAGTAAGACGAACGAGAATTAGGAAGAAAATGTCAGAAAAGAATTATATTTATTGCAAATAAGCAGAACTTACATTTTCATATTTAAAGACGATATGTTCTTCGACGAGACAATGACGTAAAGGAAAAATTAAGAAACATACGTGTTAAAGCTAGATCCCTATTTCTCCGTACAAGTGAGTTTGCGGTGTCTTACGGGCTACGGTAACGATTCCCTGTTTCCATAAAAGAACCTAAATCAGACGATAAAGAGTTTTATTCAACAGCTGTAATACCTAGTGGGACGTCTTATTCATATACCTCCTTCAATCCGTATTCACGTAAAAGTAAACACACATTTCAATTTACTTTTCATAGTCTCTCAGACACAGCATTTTGCTCTTCATAGACGAAAACGGACATTGGATTGAATTGAACTCAAACTCAAATACACATCGAAAGTACGTGGGTCTGGAATGATGAATAGGCCATTATTTCATGGCGTACAAATGATATTACTTGGTGGTTGTTTGTTTCGTCATGTATGATGATTAACTTGTGACACAGGTAATCGAGAATTGTAGGTCACTCTAGTGACTTTGTATAAAAACCGCTTTATGAAAAGTTACTTTCGGCTGGGGGTTGTGGCGTGCTCCTGTAATCTAGCTACTTGGAGGCCGGAGTTGGTGGACGGTTTGAGGTTGGGAGTTCTGCTGTATACTGACCTATGTTGATCGGGCGTCCGCACTAAGCTCGGCGTCGATATGGTGATCTTCGGGGAGCCGAGGATCACCAGGTTGATTAATGAGGAGCGAACCGGCCCAGGGCGGAAACGCAGCAGGCAAAAGTTCCCGCGTCGTGCAGTAGTGGGATCGCGCCTGTGAATAGGCAGTATGGAGTAGCCCATCCGACATAGTCGGACTCAATTCCCTTTTACGTTTCTTCTTTCCTTTTAACTTTATTTTTATTATATATATATATAGCTTGACCATTTCGTTTTTCTCAACTCACACATGCTTCCTTATAAAACTCACAAAATGTAAATCGCCACACTCTAGAAATTTAACTGCCATTTGCTCACAACGCCATCTACACGTACAGAAAATACATTATGCACTTTCCGAATTCAACAAAGCAGCCTTCAAATTTACAAACCGGCACTACTCAACCAAAGTGAAATTTTAAAATCATCTCGTTTATTAAGAAGAATCCGTCAAAAATTTTAAGCCAACGACAAAACGAACATTCAGGACGAATTAGCAGAGTCTCGCGTAATATCTATGACCTCTTTAAATGCATCTCTTTGGAAATAACGACCTCAATCACCTTCTTTACACGTCAATTTTTACTTAGGTTAATGTTATAATTCCAATGTTTCAATGACATAACTTCTTACTTACATGAGAATCTTAAAATATATTGTTTATCATACTGCAGCTATTACATAAAATCAAGAACGATCTTTAATTACTTACAATGATTCGTTCTATTATTATTAAGACTCAACAATTTCATTTTCTTCTCTTCTTAGCAGTCAATTCTGATATTACACGAATATTCTACACCCCTATAAAATGTAACATGGTCCGTCCTACCACTTTAAGCGGCTTCTCACATTTCATTCCGACAATACCTGGCTCATTTCTCTTCCCAAGTGTTTTTTTTTTTTTTTTTTGTTGTTGTTGTTGTAGGTAACCGTTGTCATTGTAAATTTTCGTTAGAGAATATTCATTTGAGTGTTGTTGAGGGATAAACATGTTCATTCAATTTCTCGATATTGTAAATTGTGTGTTTTGTTTTTGTTTTAGATTTAGTGAAATCACACTTTTCATTTATCACTGAACCTCAAATTAGGAGGAAAATGAGCCAAAAGTGCAAGGACCTCAGGATTGCACAAAGCAAGAGAATTAAAAGAAACAATACAGGAGTATCTTTATAAATTTAAGTTCCTTTTAACTGTGTTCACAAACAGTTCTTTTCATGTTTGTACCTTTTGTTTTTCTTCTTCCGAGAATGTAACTTATTTCGTATTATATTAGACTTTAAAATATATCAATAATAAATATATATTTTATTGGCATAAGAAATTTGAAATGCTCTTAACAATTCAATATGTAAAGTAAGACTACCATTTCAATTTTCTAAGAAGCGTATAACTAGCGCATACACATAAAAAATATATTAGGTATATATTTACCGTGTTACCACATTACTAGTCAATATAAAGTTAATAACCCATTTCAAAATTATTTTAATAAGGAGAAGGCACGAGTTTAATAGGTTAAAATCTTGGAAAATAATATCAGTACCAGAGACAATTAGTTGTACGAAGCAATTGTTTTCGACAAATAATCAAAATTATGAACATTCATTAGTTAATTTTTTGTTTTATTTTTATACCTGTAACTTATTCTATTTTTTTGTTGGGAGAATAAAAGTTGCAAAAAACAACAAAACTAATGTGTCCTGTTTTCTTATATTGCATGTTATTAAAGATACACACAACTGCAGTTACTGTCAGATGTGAATTATTTTACAGAATGAAAACAACAACAACAATATAGTGCAAGAGTAAATGTTTTCGAAAGTCCGTATCATATACTGCATCTAATTTCCTTGCTTAACAGAAACGGGGTACGTGAGTTATTGTTTGCTATGCATGACTACAGAATTCTTGAAATCCATCCATTCTTTATATTACAGTAACTTTTGAAATATATTCTAACAGTCATGGCAACCATAGTTCAGAAAGTAAGCATTAAATCATTAGTAACAAGAAAGACAAGTGAAAACCGATAACTAAAGACTTTCTGATAGATAACTGTGTAAAATATATTTAAAAAAAAAAGACCCAGCATGGCCAGGTAAACAAGGCGCTCTACCCTAATTTGAGGGTTGCGGGTTCGAATCTCCGTTGCACGAAACTTGTTCGCCCTTTCAGCCGTGGGGCGTGATAATGTGACTATCAATTCCACTCACCGTTAGCAAAAGAGTAACCCGAGAGTTGGCGGTGGTGGTGACGACCAGCTAGCTGCCTTCCACTGCCTAACTTTGAGCGAAATTCAAAACCAAAGAATTAGTGAATAAGTAAAGAAACAGCCCCTGTTAATCGCCTCATTAACATAATTCTGTTGAATGTGAACATAAGTATTAAAGTCTCTAAAGCTAAAAGAAGAAGAAAATACATTTCTCTATCATTTAAAATAAATTAGATTTCCTAATGATAAATTACGAAGAATCAACAATACCAACATGGAAAAGATAGTACATTAAATATATAACATTACATAACTACATCGGACTGATTTAGATTATATATAGATTCTGCTTAACTCTTATAGTACGAAATGCCACACGTCCCCAAAGCAGGAATATGTACATAACGTGTATCACGTTAGGACTAGTCAACCTGGTGACCAAAGACTTTCCAAAGGTTAACGCGTTGAGCTAGTCTTCCAAAACATTAACCAACGCCACTTTCCGAACGTGTATATTCAGTAACTGCAATGCAGTCTATAAAAAAATATTACGATAATTAGTTGTTACTGGAAGGATACTGTTTCTTCAGGTCACATATCAGACTAAAAAAAAAAAAAAGTCCTTTCGTGGATACTGTTATCTTCTTATGGAACCACACTACCTTTCGACATTAAGACATTCACAAAAGGAAACAAAGAAAAAGCGACGTTTATTATACAAACACGTGTATGTGTGTGAAATTACAAGAGATTCACAAGTATTTTGTGACATCTTGTGAGCGGCTCGTTTTCCTCAGTCTTTCCGAATATTTTACTCTTGACTAATTGGAAATCACTAATGAAATCGGAACGAAACAGCCATCTTAACGTCCAGAGATCTGGCTTTAAGGAACTGATGTTCTTTCTTGAGTCCCCCGCTAGTACAGCTGTGTGTCTCCGGATTTACAACTCTAAAATCAGGGGTTCGATTCCCTCGGTGGGCTGATCAGATAGCCCGATGTGGCTTTGCTATAAGAAAAACACACAAACACACCCTCTTTCTTGATTATTTCAAAAAGCGACTGCAAGTAAAGAAAAGTAAGACGAACGAGAATTAGGAAGAAAATGTCAGAAAAGAATTATATTTATTGCAAATAAGCAGAACTTACATTTTCATATTTAAAGACGATATGTTCTTCGACGAGACAATGACGTAAAGGAAAAATTAAGAAACATACGTGTTAAAGCTAGATCCCTATTTCTCCGTACAAGTGAGTTTGCGGTGTCTTACGGGCTACGGTAACGATTCCCTGTTTCCATAAAAGAACCTAAATCAGACGATAAAGAGTTTTTATTCAACAGCTGTAATACCTAGTGGGACGTCTTATTCATATACCTCCTTCAATCCGTATTCACGTAAAAGTAAACACACATTTCAATTTACTTTTCATAGTCTCTCAGACACAGCATTTTGCTCTTCATAGACGAAAACGGACATTGATTGAATTGAACTCAAACTCAAATACACATCGAAAGTACGTGGGTCTGGAATGATGAATAGGCCATTATTTCATGGCGTACAAATGATATTACTTGGTGGTTGTTTGTTTCGTCATGTATGATGATTAACTTGTGACACAGGTAATCGAGAATTGTAGGTCACTCTAGTGACTTTGTATAAAACCGCTTTATGAAAAGTTACTTCGGCTGGGGTTGTGGCGTGCTCCTGTAATCTAGCTACTTGGAGGCCGGAGTTGGTGGACGGTTTGAGGTTGGGAGTTCTGCTGTATACTGACCTAATGTTGATCGGGCGTCCGCACGGAGTTGGTGGACGGTTTGAAGCTCGAGCACTAAGCTCGGCGCGTCGATATGGTGATCTTCGGGGAGCCGAGGATCACCAGGTTGATTAATGAGGAGCGAACCGGCCCAGGGCGGAAACGCAGCAGGCAAAAGTTCCCGCGTCGTGCAGTAGTGGGATCGCGCCTGTGAATAGGCAGTATGGAGTAGCCCATCCGACATAGTCGGACTCAATTCCCTTTACGTTTCTTCTTTCCCTTTAACTTTATTTTTTATATATATATATAGCTTGACCATTTCGTTTTTCTGAACTCACACATGCTTCCTTATAAAACTCACAAAATGTAAATCGCCACACTCTAGAAATTTAACTGCCATTTGCTCACAACGCCATCTACACGTACAGAAAATACATTATGCACTTTCCGAATTCAACAAAGCAGCCTTCAAATTTACAAACCGGCACTACTCAACCAAAGTGAAATTTTAAAATCATCTCGTTTATTAAGAAGAATCCGTCAAAAATTTTAAGCCAACGACAAAACGAACATTCAGGACGAATTAGCAGAGTCTCGCGTAATATCTATGACCTCTTTAAATGCATCTCTTTTGGAAATAACGACCTCAATCACCTTCTTTACACGTCAATTTTTACTTAGGTTAATGTTATAATTCCAATGTTTCAATGACATAACTTCTTACTTACATGAGAATCTTAAAATATATTGTTTATCATACTGCAGCTATTACATAAAATCAAGAACGATCTTTAATTACTTACAATGATTCGTTCTATTATTATTAAGACTCAACAATTTCATTATTTTCTTCTCTTCTTAGCAGTCAATTCTGATATTACACGAATATTCTACACCCCTATAAAATGTAACATGGTCCGTCCTACCACTTTAAGCGGCTTCTCACATTTCATTCTGACAATACCTGGCTCATTTCTCTTCCCAAGTGTTTTTTTTTTTTTTTTTTGTTGTTGTTGTTGTAGGTAACCGTTGTCATTGTAAATTTTCGTTAGAGAATATTCATTTGAGTGTTGTTGAGGGATAAACATGTTCATTCAATTTCTCGATATTGTAAATTGTGTGTTTTGTTTTTGTTTTTAGATTTAGTGAAATCACACTTTTCATTTATCACTGAACCTCAAATTAGGAGGAAAATGAGCCAAAAGTGCAAGGACCTCAGGATTGCACAAAGCAAGAGAATTAAAAGAAACAATACAGGAGTATCTTTATAAATTTAAGTTCCTTTTAACTGTGTTCACAAACAGTTCTTTTCATGTTTGTACCTTTGTTTTTCTTCTTTCCGAGAATGTAACTTATTTCGTATTATATTAGATCCTTTAAAATATATCAATAATAAATATATATTTTATTGGCATAAGAAATTTTGAAATGCTCTTAACAATTCAATATGTAAAGTAAGACTACCATTTCAATTTTCTAAGAAGAGTATAACTAGCGCATACATATAAAAATATATAGGTATATATTTACCGCAAGTTACCACATTACTAGTCAATATAAAGTTAATAACCCATTTCAAAATTATTTTTAATAAGGAGAAGGCACGAGTTTAATAGGTTAAAATCTTTGAAAATAATATCAAGTACCAGAGACAATTAGTTGCACGAAGCAATTGTTTTCGACAAATAATCAAAATTATGAACATCTATTAAGTTAATTTTTTGCTTTTATTTTTATACCTGTAACTTATTCTATTTTTTTTGTTGGGAGAACAAAAGTTGCAAAAAACAACAAAACTAATGTGTCCTTTTTCTTATATTGCATGTTATTAAAGATACATACAACTGCAGTTACTGTCAGATGTGAATTATTTTGCAGAATGAAACAACAACAACAATATAGTGCAAGAGTAAATGTTTTCGAAAGTCCGTATCATATACTGCATCTAATTTCCTTGCTTAACAACACGGGGTACGTCAGTTATTGTTTGCTATGCATGACTACAGAAATCTTGAAATCCATCCATTCTTTATATTACAGTAACTTTTTTGAAATATATTCTAACAGTCATGGCAACCATAGTTCAGAAAGTAAGCATTAAATCATTAGTAACAAGAAAGACAAGTGAAAACCGATAACTAAAGACTTTCTGATAGATAACTGTGTAAAATATATTTAAAAAAAAGACCCAGCATGGCCAGGTAAACAAGGCGCTCTACTCTAATTTGAGGGTTGCGGGTTCGAATCTCCGTTGCACGAAACTTGTTCGCCCTTTCAGCCGTGGGGCGTGATAATGTGACTATCAATTCCACTCACCGTTAGCAAAGAGTAACCCGAGTTGTTGGTGGGTGGTGACGACAACTAGCTGCCTTCCACTGCCTAACTTTGAGCGAAATTCAAAACCAAAGAATTAGTGAATAAGTAAAAGAAACAGCCCTGTTAATCGCCTCATTAACATAATTCTGTTGGATGTGAACATAAGTATTAAAGTCTCTAAAGCTAAAGAAGAAGAAAATACATTTCTCTCATTTAAAATAAATTAGATTTCCTAATGATAAATTACGAAGAATCAACAATACCAACATGGAAAAGATAGTACATTAAATATATATATAACATTACATAACTACATCGGACTGATTTAGATTATATATAGATTCTGCTTAACTCTT